>NC_052070.1:9216148-9426148 GCF_015852505.1 Tachyglossus aculeatus
CGTTCCCGGAGAAAGGGGTTCCTAGGATGCACTCGGCCACTCAGACCCCAAACAGCGCAGCCCCCCGACTCCCCCCAGACCTCCACACTCGGTGTTTTTCCGTGAAGAGAGATCCCATTGTGTTCCCGAGCATCAGAATTCCTCAATCCGGCTTCTGATTAGCTCTGAGATTCCCAACACCATCTGCCTCTCAAATACCAATTCCTACCTCAAGAAGAAGGCAAGCGAGTAAGCACGGGACGCGACTCCAGGATTTGGGGGCGATTTTCCGCCCTTCTCCCCCGGGGAGGCCGAGGTGGCCGAGGACACGGCTGTCACGCTCATGGAAATAAGTTTTATCGTTGAGGTTTCCAGATGCCTGTCAGCCACGTGCTCTTCAGGCAAAGCTGGTTCTGGTTGCAATGTATGTCCCTTCGGGACTGTCTCGTTTCCAGAATAATAATAATGTTGGCATTTGTTAAGCGCTTACTATGTGCAAAGCACTGTTCTTAGCGCTGGGGGGGATACAAAGTGATCAGGTTGTCCCATGTGGGGTTCACAGTCTTAATCCCCATTTTACAGATGAGGTAACTGAGGCTCAGAGAAGTTAAGTGACTTGCCCAAGGTCACACAGCGGACATGTGGCGGAGCTGGGATTCGAACCCATGACCTCTGACTCCAGAGCCCGGGCTCTTTCCACTGAGCCACGCTGCTTCTGCAGGGCCAGAAGGTGGTCTGGACACCCTTGTTTCCTGAAGAGGCTCTAGACAGCTTCTTTTCCAGAAAAGACTCTGAAAAACCTCTTTTCCATAGAAGCAGCTAGAGCCCAGCCCTGGGATTCAGAAGGTCATGGGTTCTAATCCCAGCTCTTCCACCTATAATAATAATAATGATGGTATTTGTTAAGCACTTACTATGTGCCAAGCACTGTTCTAAGTACTGTGATAGATACAAGGTTATCAGGTTGTCCCACGTGGGGCTCACAGTCTCAATCCCCATTTTACGGATGAGGTAACTGAGGCACAGAGAAGTTAAGTGACCTGCCCAAAGTCACACAGCTGACAAGTGGCAGAGCCGAGATTAGAACCCACGACCTTTGACTCCCAAACCTGTGTTCACTGTAATTCAGAAGTAGCCTAATCATTAGCATAGATGGGACTAATAATAAGACAACTCCATCCATTTAAAAGTAATGGTGAAACCAATTAGTCACATGTACTCTCTCTCTCTCTCTGTGTGACCTTGGGCTAGTCACTTCACTTCTCTGGGCCTCAGTTCCCTCATCTGGAAAATGGGGATTGAGACTGTGAGCCCCACGTGGGACAGGGACTGTGTCCAACCCGAGTTGCTTGTATCCACCCCAGTGCTTAGTGCAGTGCCTGGCATATAGTAAACATTTAAAAAATACCACAATAATAATAATAATGAGACTCTTCATAGCCTTGTTTCCAGAAGAGACTCTGGACAGCCTCATTTCCAGAAGAGACTCTGATCGTCCTCTTTTCCATAAGATACTCCAGGCGGCTCTTTTCCAGAACAGACTCTACACAGCCTCATTTCCAGAAGAGACTCCGATTGTCCTCTTTTCCATAAAAGACTCCAGGCAGCTCTTTGTATTCATTCATTCAATCGTATTTATTGAGTACTTATTTTTCCAGAACAGACTCAAGAGACTCCAATCATCCACTTTTCCAAAAGAGACTCCAGGCAGCCTCTTTTCCAGAACAGACTCTAGGCAGCCTCATTTCCAGAAGAGACTCCGATTGTCCTCTTTTCCATAAGAGACTCCAGGCAGCTCTTTGTATTCATTCATTCAATCGTATTTATTGAGTGCTTATTTTTCCAGAACAGACTCAAGAGACTCCAATCATCCACTTTTCCAAAAGAGACTCCAGGCAGCCTCTTTTCCAGAACAGACTCTAGGCAGCCTCATTTCCAGAAGAGACTCCGATTGTCCTCTTTTCCATAAGAGACTCCAGGCAGCTCTTTTCATTCATTCATTCAATCATATTTATTGAGTGCTTATTTTTCCAGAACAGACTCTAGGCAGCCTCATTTCCAGAAGAGGCTCCAATCGTCCTCTTTTCCATAAGAGACTCCAGGCAGCTCTTTTCCAGAACAGACTCTAGGCAGCCTCATTTCCAGAAGAGACTCCAATCATCCTCTTTTCCATAAGGGACTCCAGGCAGCTCTTTTTATTCATTCATTCAATCGTATTTATTAAGTACTTATTTTTCCAGAACAGACTCAAGAGACTCCAATCATCCACTTTTCCAAAAGAGACTCCAGGCAGCCTCTTTTCCAGAACAGACTCTAGGCAGCCTCATTTCCAGAAGAGACTCCGATTGTCCTCTTTTCCATAAGAGACTCAAGGCAGTTCTTTTCATTCATTCATTCAATCGTATTTATTGAGCGCTTGTTTTTCCAGAACAGACTCTAGACAGCCTCATTTCCAGAAGAGACTCCAATCGTCCTCTTTTCCATAAGAGACTCCAGGCAGCTCTTTTCCAGAACAGACTCTACACAGCCTCATTTCCAGAAGAGACTCTGATCATCCTCTTTTCCATAAGAGACTCCAGGCAGCTCTTTTCATTCATTCATTCAATCGTATTTATTGAGCTTATTTTTCCAGAACAGACTCTAGACAGCCTCATTTCCAGAAGAGACTCCAATCGTCCTCTTTTCCAGAACAGACTCCAGGCAGCTCTTTTCCAGAACAGACTCTAGGCAGCCTCATTTCCAGAAGAGACTCCGATCATCCTCTTTTCCATAAGAGACTCCAGGCAGCTCTTTTCATTCATTCATTCAATCGTATGTATTGAGCGCTTATTTTTCCAGAACAGACTCTAGACAGCCTCATTTCCAGAAGAGACTCCAATCGTCGTCTTTTCCATAAGAGACTACAGGCAGCCTCTTTTCCAGAACAGACTCTAGGCAGCCTCATTTCCAGAAGAAACTCCGATTGTCCTCTTTTCCATAACAGACTCCAGGCAGCTCTTTTCATTCATTCATTCAATCCTTTTTATTGAGTGCTTATTTTTCCAGAACAGACTCTAGACAGCCTCATTTCCAGAAGGGACTCTGATCATCCTCTTTTCCATAAGAGACTCCAGGCAGCTCTTTTCCAGAACAGACTCTAGACAGCCTCATTTCCAGAAGAGACTCCGATTGTCCTCTTTTCCATAAGAGACTCCAGGCAGCTCTTTTCATTCATTCATTCAACCGTATTTATTGAGCGCTTATTTTTCCAGAACAGACTCTAGACAGCCTCATTTCCAGAAGAGACTCTGATCGTCCTCTTTTCCATAAGAGACTCCAGGCAGCTCTTTTCCAGAACAGACTCTAGACAGTCTCATTTCCAGAAGAGACTCCGATCATCCACTTTTCCATAAGAGACTCCAGGCAGCTCTTTTCATTCATTCATTCAATCGTATTTATTAAGCACTTATTTTTCCAGAACAGATTCTAGACAGCCTCATTTCCAGAAGAGACTCCAATCGTCCTCTTTTCCGTAAGAGACTCCAGGCAGCCTCTTTTCCAGAGCAGACTCTAGACAGCTTCATTCCAGAAGAGACTCCGATCGTCCTCTTTTCCATAAGAGGCTCCAGGCAGCTCTTTTCCAGAACAGACTCTAGACAGCCTCACTTCCAGAAGAGACTCGGATCGTCCTCTTTTCCATAAGAGACTCCAGGCAGCTCTTTTCATTCATTCATTCAATCGTATTTATTAAGCGCTTATTTTTCCAGAACAGACTCTAGACAGCCTCATTTCCAGAAGAGACTCCAATCGTTGTCTTTTCCATAAGAGGCTCCAGGCAGCCTCTTTTCCAGAACAGACTCTAGAAAGCCTCATTCCAGAAGAGACTCCGATCGTCCTCTTTTCCATAAGAGACTCCAGGCAGCCTCTTTCCCAGAACAAACTCTGGACAGCCCCATTCCAGAAGAGACTCTACAACACCTTATTTCCAGAAGAGACTCCAGACATCCTCACTTCCAGAACAGATTCTGGTCATCCTTGTTTACCAGAAGAGACCAGAAGAGACTCTGGAAAAATGCTTGTTTCTGGAAGAGCTTCTGGTCATCCTCGTTTACCAGAAACGAGGCTGGAAATCCAGGCCAGAGGGAGGATGTGGGAAAGGGGTTGGCAGTAAGAGAGATGAGACTGAGGTGCAGTGAGTAAAACTGGGGCAAGTAGAGCTAACAGTTGTAGCAGGAGAGTAGCGAGGTAGGAAGGGGCAGTGTGGATCAATGGAAAGAGCCCGGGCTTTGGAGTCAGAGGTCATGGGTTCAAATCCCAACTCCACCGCTTGTCAGCTTTGTGACTTTGGGCAAGCCACTTCACTTCTCTGGGCCTCAGTGACCTCATCTGTAAAATGGGGATGAAGACTGTGAGCCCCACGTGGGACAACCTGATCGCCTTGTAACCTCCCCAGTGCTTAGAACAGTGCTTTGCACATAGTAAGCGCTTAATAAATGCCATCATCATCATTATTATTATTATTAGGAGGGGGCAAGGGGAAGGACGGCTTTAAAACTGATGGTGAGGAGTTTCTGTTTGATGCAGAGGTGGACGGACCACCTCTGGAAGTTCTTGAGGAGTGGGAAAACAGGGCCTGAACGTTTCTGAAGGAAAATGATCTGGGAAGCAGAGGGAAGTGTAGACTGGAGTGGGGGAGAGACTGGAAGCCGGGAGGTCAGCAAGGAGACTGATGCAGTATTCAAGGCGGGAGAGGATAAGTGATTGTATTAATGTGGTAGCCATTTGGATTTAAAAAGCAGCATGGCTCAGTGGAAAGACCATGGACTTGAGAGTCAGAGGTCGTGGGTTCTAATCCCAGCTCCGCCACTTATCAGCCATGTGACTTGGGGCAAGTCACTTCACCTCTCTGTGCCTCATTTACCTCATCTGTACAATGGGGATGAAGACTTGTGAGCCCCACGTGGGACAACCTGATTACCTTGTATCTCCCCCAGCGCTCAGAACAGTGCTTGGCTCATAGTAAGTGCTTAACAAGCACCAACATTATTATTGTTATTATAATGGAGAGGAAAGGGCAGATTTTAGCTAGGTTGTAAAGGTGGGACCGACAGGATTTGGTGACAGATTGAATATGAATGTTGAGTAAGAGAGATGAGTTGAGGACTATGCCAAGGTTACGGGCTTGTGAGATAGGGAGGTTAGTGGTTTTGCCTACAGTGATGGGGAAAACAGAAGAAGCAGTTTGGACTAGTGGATAGAGGACAGGGAGTCAGAACGGCCTGGGTTCTAATCCTGACTCCGCCATATGTCTACTGTGTGACCTTGGGCAAGTCACTTCACTTCTCTGGGCCTCAGTTGCCTCATCTGTGAAATGGGAATTAAGAGTGTGAGCCCCATGTGGGACAGGGACTGTGTCCAACCTGATTAACTTGTAATAATAATGATGGTATTTGTTAAGTGCTTACTATGTGCAAAGTACTATTCTAAGTGCTTGGGGGATACAAGGTGATCAGGTTGTCCCATGTGGGGCTCACAGTTTTAATCCCCATTTTACAGATGAGGGAACTGAGGCCCAGAGAAGTGAAGTGGCTTGCCCAAGGTCGCACGGCTGACAAGTGGCGGAGCTGGGATTCGAACCCATGACCTCTGATTCCCAAGGCCATGCTATTTCCACTGAGCCACGCTGCATCCCTAATAATAATGATGGCATTTGTTAAGTGCTTACTATGTGCCAAGCACTGTTCTAAGCATTGGAGGGGATACAAGGTGATCAGGTAGTCCCATGTGGGGCTCACAGTCTTAATCCCCATTTTACAGATGAGGGAACTGAGGACCAGAGAAGTTAAGTGACTGACCCAAAGTCACACAGCTGACAAGTGGTGGAGCCGCTATTTGAACACATGACCTCTGACTCCCAAGCCTGTGTTCTTTCCAGTGAGCCACGCTGCTTCTCTACTTGTAGAAAAAGATAACTTGTACCTGTCCCAGTACTTAGAACAGTGATTGATACATAGTAAGTGCTTAATAAATACCATTATTATTATTATTACTAAAGACAGGGGGTGGACAGGGTTTGGGTGGGAATAATAATAATAATAATGATGGCATTTATTAAGTGCTTACTATGTGCAAATAATAATAATAACAATGTTGGTATTTGTTAAGCACTTACTATGTGCAAAGCACTGTTCTAAGTGCTGGGGAGGTTACAAAGTGATCAGGTTGTCCCACGGGGGGCTCACAGTCTTAATCCCCATTTTCCAGATGAGGTAACTGAGGCCCAGAGAAGTGAAGTGACTTGCCCGAAGTCACACAGCTGACAAGTGGCGGAGCTGGGATTTATAATAATGGCATTTATTACGCGCTTACTATGTGCAAAGCACTGTTCTAAGCGCTAGCAAGGTGAGCAGGTTGTCCCACGGGGGGCTCACAGTCTTAATCCCCATTTTACAGATGAGGGAACCGAGGCCCAGAGAAGCGAAGTGACTTGCCTAAAGTCACACAGCTGACACTTGGTGGCGGCGGGTTTTGAACCCCATGACCTCTGACTCCAAGGCCCGGGCTCTTTCCACTGAGCCACGCTGCTTCTCTAATGATGGTGTGTGATGTGTGTCGTTAATCAATCAATCGTATTTATTGAGCGCTTACTGTGTGCAGAGCACTGTACTAAGCGCTTGGGAAGTCCAAGTTGGCAACATATAGAGACGGTCCCTACCCAACAGTGGGCTCACAGTCTAGAAATGATGCGTGGGGAGGACAGGGAGAGAGAGGGAGAGACAGAAAGAGGAGAGAGACAGAGAGGGGAGACAGAGAAAAAATGTGCGGGGGAGAGAGGCGGTGTTGCTATGGTAACAGGTCTGGCGACAAGGACCAGATGGGCTCAGGGGAATGTGGGAAGATGGCACAGGTGATGGGAAGCCAGCGGGTCCACAGGTTCCCACATCTACGCCATCAAAGGGGCGGACGGTGCCCCACGACTGATACTGTGCCCCCGTGCCACCCTGAGGATGGCATATCTCTGGGCCCCACGGGAGATTCATTCGTTCAGTCATTCAATCGTATTTACTGAGCGCTTACCCAACAGCGGGCTCACAGTCTGGAAGGGGGGAGACGGAGAACGAAACAAAACATATTGACAAAATAAAATAAATAGAATAAATATGTACAAATAAAATAGAGTAATAAATCCATATTTATCCCTCGCCCCCCCTCCATCCCCCCATCTTACCTCCTTCCCTTCCCCACAGCACCTATATATGTACATATGTTTGCACATATTTATTCCTCTATTTATTTAATGATTTGTTTTACTTGTACATATCTATTCTATTTATTTTATTTTGTTAGTATGTTTGGTTTTGTTCTCTGTCTCCCCCTTCTAGACTGTGAGCCCACTGTTGGGTAGGGACTGTCTCTAGATGTTGCCAACTTGGACTTCCCAAGCGCTCCGCCAAGCTATCTCTCTTCCTCCCTTCAAGGCCCTACTGAGAGCTCACCTCCCCCAGGAGGCCTTCCCAGACTGAGCCCCTTCCTTCCTCTCCCCCTCATCCCCCTCTCCATACCCCCCATCTTATCTCCTTCCCTTCCCCACAGCACCTGTATATATGTATATATGTTTGTACATATTTATTACTCTATTTATTTATTTATTTATTTATTTTACTTGTACATATCTATTCTATTTATTTTATTTTGTTAGTATGTTTGGTTTTGTTCTCTGTCTCTCCCTTTTAGACTGTGAGCCCACTGTTGGGTAGGGACTGTCTCTATATGTTGCCAACTTGTACTTCCCAAGCGCTTAGTACAGTGCTCTGCACACAGTAAGCACTCAATAAACATGATTGATTGATTGATTGATTAGTGCAGTGCTCTGCACACAGTAAGCGTTCAATAAATACGATTGATTGATTGATTGATCCATACAAACATATATCCATATATACAGGTGCTGTGGGGAGGGGAAGGAGGTAAGGCGGCGGGGGGGATGGAGAGGGGGAGGAGGGGAGAGAAGGGGAGAAGAGGGATGAATGATTCATTAATTCAATCGTATTTATTGAGCACTTACTGTGTGCTGTGGGGAGGGGAAGGAGGTAAGGCGGCGGGGGGGATGGAGAGGGGGAGGAGGGGAGAGAAGGGGAGAAGAGGGATGAATGATTCATTAATTCAATCGTATTTATTGAGCACTTACTGTGTGCAGAGCACTGGACTTGGGTAGGGACCGTCTCTATATGTTGCCAACTTGTTCTTCCCAAGTGCTTAGTACAGTGCTCTGCACATAGTAAGCGCTCAATAAATATGATTGATTGATAGATTGATTGACTAAGCGCTTGGGAAGTCCAAGTTGGCAACATCTAGAGACGGTCCCTACCCAACAGCGGGCTCACAGTCTAGAAGGGGGAGACAGATGACAAAACAAAGCATATTAACAAAATAAAATAAATAGAATCAATATGTGCAAGTAAAATAAATAGAGTAATAAATTCGTACCAACATATATCCATATATACAGGTGCTGTGGGGAGGGGAAGGAGGTAAAATGGGGGGGATGGAGAGGGGTATGAGGGGGAGAGGAAGGAGGGGGCTCAGTCTGGGAAGGCCTTCTGGAGGAGGTGAGCTTTCAGCAGGGCTCACTACTGAAGTTATGCCCCAGTATGACACAGAGGATGGCGTGCCCCCTAGCCCTATAACAATAATAATAATAATGGTATTTGTTAAACGCTTACTCTGTGCCAAGCACTGTTCTAAGTGCTGGGGTAGATACAAGGTGATCAGGTTGTCCCACGTGGGGCTCACAGTCTTCATCCCTTTGGGGCCTTGGGGCCTTCTGCCCCCCTCGGCTGGGCAGGCACCTTAGGCTCACTAATAATAATGGTATTTAATAATAATAATAATAATAATAATAATAATAATAATAATAGTATTTGTTAAGCACTTACTATGTGCAAGGGGCCGTCTCTATATGTTGCCAACTTGTACTTCCCAAGCACTTAGTACAGTGCTCTGCACACAGTAGGGCCTCAATAAATACGATTGAATGAATGAATAACGATGTATACATGTATATATGTTTGTACACATTTATTACTCTATTTATTTATTTTACTTGTACATATCTATTCTATTTATTTTATTTTGTTAGTATGTTAGGTTTCGTTCTCTGTCTCCCCCTTTTAGACTGTGAGCCCACTGTTGGGTAGGGACTGTCTCTATATGTTGCCAATTTGTACTTCCCAAGCGCTTAGTACAGTGCTCCGCACACAGTAAGCGCTCAACAAATACGATTGAATGAATGAATAACGATGTAGTATACAGCTATAATTCTGTTTATTCTGATAGTATTGACACCGGTCTACTTATTTTGTTGTGTGTCCCCCCCTTCTAGACTGTGAGCCCGTTGTTGGGTGGGGACTGTCTCTATGTGTTGCCGACTTGTACTTCCCAAGCGCTTAGTCCAGTGCTCCGCACACAGTAAGCGCTCAATAAATATGATTGATTGATTAGTACGGAGCTCTGCACACAGTAAGCGCTCAATAAATACGATTGAATGAATGAATGAATGAATGAATCCCCATTTTTACAGAGGAGGGAACTGAGGCATGGAGAAGAAGAAGAATTTTGGAATTTGCTAAGTGCTTACTAGGTGCCAGGCACTGTACTAAGCGCGGGGGTGGATACAAGCAAATTGGGTTGGACATAGTCCCTGTCCCACGTGGGCTCACAGCATTAATCCCAGACTGAGCCCCCTTTTTCCTCTCCTTCACTGCATCCCCCCGGCCCTACCTCCTTCCCCTACCCACAGCACCTGTATATATGTTTGTACAGATTTATTACTCTATTTATTTTACTTGTACATATTTACTATTCTACTTATTTTGTTAACGATGTGCAGCTAGCTTTACTTCTATTTATTTATATAGAAATACTTCTATTACTTCTATTTATTTTTTATATTTATTCTGATGACTTGACACCTGTCCACATGTTTTGTTCTGTTGTCCGTCTCCCCCTTCTAGACTGTGAGCCCGTTGCTGGGTAGGGACCGTCTCTATATGTTGCCAACTTGTGCTCCCCAAGTGCTCAGTACAGTGCTCCGCACACAGTAAGCGCTCGCTCAATAAATATGATTGAATGAATGAAGCAGATTGCCCAAGGTCACACAGCTGACGAGTGGCAGAGCCGGGTTTCGAACCCATGACCTCTGCCTCCCAAGCCCGGGCTCTTTCCATTGAGCCACGCTGCTTCCTGGAAATAGCCCGGGCTTGGAGTCAGAGGTAGTGGGTTCAAATCCCAGCTCTGCCACTTGTCTGCTGTGTGACTTTGGGCAAGTCACTTCACTTCTCTGGGCCTCAGTTCCCTCATCTGGAAAATGGGGATGAAGACTGGGAGCCCCATGTGGGACAGCCGTTGAGGGCAGGGAATGTGTCTGTTCAATTGTTCTGTCGGACTCTCCCGAGTGCTTAGTACAGCGTTCTGCCCACAGTAAGCGCTCAATAAATACGATTGTCTATCTGACCAACCCAGTACATGACACCTCCTGGCCCACAGGTTGAATTGGCCCCCGGTTCCTCCACGTCCTCCTTCCCTCACCCCCAACGATCTGGCCTCCTACTTCATTAACAAAATTAAATCCATCAGGTCCAACCTCCCCAAAGTCACTTCCCCGCCTTCTCCAACCCCCCGGCTCTCAACACTCTCTGCTACTCTCCCATCCTTCCCAGCGGTATCCTCAGAGGAGCTCTCCTCCCTCCTCTCAAGTGCTACTCCGGCCACCTGTGCTTCTGACCCCATTCCCTCTCATCTCATGAAATCTCTCGCTCCATCCCTTCTCCCCTCCTTAACTTCCATCTTCAACCGCTCACTCTCCACTGGTTCCTTCCCCTCTGCCTTCAAACATGCCCATGTCTCTCCCATCCTAAAAAAAACCCTCTCTTGACCCCACCTCACCTTCTAGTTATCACCCCATATCCCTCCTACCATTCCTTTCCAAACTCCTTGAACGAGTCATCTACATGCGCTGCCTAGAATTCCTCAACAACAACTCTCTCCTCGACCCCCTCCAGTCTGGCTTCCGTCCCCTACATTCCACGGAAACTGCCCTCTCAAAGGTCACCGATGACCTCCTGCTTGCCAAATCCAAAGGCTCATACTCTGTCCTAAATCCTCCTCGACCTCTCAGCTGCCTTTGACACTGTGGACCACCCCCTTCTCCTCAACACGCTATCCGACCTTGGCTTCACAGACTCCGTCCTCTCCTGGTTCTCCTCTTATCTCTCCGATCGCTCTTTCTCAGTCTCTTTTGCAGGCTCCTCCTCCCCCTCCCATCCTCTTACTGTGGGGGTTCCCCAAGGTTCAGTACTTGGTCCCCTTCTGTTCTCGATCTACACGCACTCCCTTGGTGACCTCATTCGCTCCCACGGGTTCCACTATCATCTCTCCTCTGATGACACCCAGATCTCCATCTCTGCCCCTGCTCTCTCCCCCTCCCTCCAGGCTCGCATCTCCTCCTGCCTTCAGGACATCTCCATCTGGATGTCCGCCCGCCACCTAAAGCTCAACATGTCGAAGACTGAGCTCCTTGTCTTCCCTCCCAAACCTTGCCCTCTCCCTGACTTTCCCATCTCTGTTGACGGCACTTCCATCCTTCCCGTCTCACAAGCCCGCAACCTTGGTGTCATCCTCAACTCCGCTCTCTCATTCACCCCTCACATCCGAGCCGTGACCAAAACCTGCCGGTCTCAGCTCCACAACATTGCCAAGCTCCGCCCTTTCCTCTCCATCCATACCGCTCCCCTGCTCGTTCAAGCTCTCATCCTATCCCGTCTGGACTACTGCATCAGCCTTCTCTCTGATCTCCCATCCTCGTGTCTCTCTCCACTTCAATCCATACTTCATGCTGCTGCCCGGATTATCTTTGTCTAGAAACGCTCTGGGCATATTATTCCCCTCCTCAATAATCTCCAGTGGCTCCCAATCAATCTGCGCATCAGGCAGAAACTCCTCACCCTGGGCTTCAAGGCCGTCCATCACCTCGCCCCCTCCTACCTCACCTCCCTTCTCTCCTTCTCCAGCCCAGCCCACACCCTCCGCTCCTCCGCCACTAATCTCCTCACCGTACCTCGTTCTCGCCTGTCCCGCCATCGACCCCCGGCCCACATCATCCCCCGGGCCTGGAATGCCCCCAATCCCTCCGCACATCTGCCAAGCTAGCTCTCTTCCTCCCTTCAAGGCCCTGCTGAGAGCTCACCTCCTCCAGAAGGCCTTCCCAGACTGAGCCCCTTCCTTCCTCTCCCCCTCGTCCCCCTCTCCATCCCCCCCATCTTACCTCCTTCCCTTCCCCACAGCACCTGTATATATGTATATATGTTTGTACATATTTATTACTCTATTTATTTATTTATTTATTTATTTTACTTGTACATATCTATTCTATTTATTTTATTTTGTTAGTATGTTTGGGTTTTTTTTCTCTGTCTCCCCCTTTTAGACTGTGAGCCAAATGTTGGGTAGGGACTGTCTCTAGATGTTGCCAATTTGTACTTCCCAAGCGCTTAGTACAGTGCTCTGCACATAGTAAGTGCTCAATAAATATGATTGATTGATTGAATCCTTGTACAGGATTAATACGACGCGTCACAGGATTCACGGTCGACGTTTGTACATATTTATTACTCTATTTATTTATTTATTTATTTTACTTGTACATATCTATTCTATTTATTTTATTTTGTTAGTGTGTTTGGTTTTGTTCTCTGCCTCCCCCTTTTAGACTGTGAGCCCACTGTTGGGTAGGGACTGTCTCTATGTACTGCCAACTTGTACTTCCCAAGTGCTTAGTACAGTGCTCTGCACACAGTAAGTGCTCAATAAATACGATTGATTGATTGATTTGGACCCGGCCGTTTTTAGCTTTTGCCTTGATACATCGCTGTTATTAATCAATCAATCGTATTTATTGAGCACTTACTGTGTGCAGAGCACTGTACTAAGCCCTTGGGAAGTACAAGTTGGCAACATATTAACCATCTACTATGTGCAGGGTGCCGTATTGGGCACCTTCTCTGTGCAGAGTGAAGCAGCGTGGCTCAGTGGAAAGAGCCCGGGCTTTGGAGTCAGAGGTCATGGGTTCAAATCCTGGCTCCGCCAACTGTCAGCTGTGTGACTTTGGGCAAGCCACTTCACTTCTCTGGGCCTCCATTCCCTCATCTGTAAAATGGGGATGAAGACTGTGAGCCCCCCGTGGGACAACCTGATCACCTGATAACCTCCCCAGTGCTTAGAACTGTGCTTTGCACATAGTAAGCGCTTAATAAATGCCATCATCATCATTATTATTATTATTACTGGGTACCTACTCTGTGCAGAATGATGTACTGGGAGCCCATTACGGGGTAGGGACCGTTTCTATATGTTACCAACTTGTACTTCCCAAGCCCTTAGTACTGTGCCCTGCACACAGTAAGCGCTCAATAAATACAATTGAATGAATGAATGAATGAACGATGAGAAGCAGCATGGCTCAGTGGAAAGAGCCCGGGCTTGGGAGTCAAAGGTCGTGGGTTCTAATCCCGGCTCCGCCACTTGTCAGCTGTGTGACTTGGGGCAAGTCACTTCACTCCTCTGGGCCTCAGTTCCCTCATCTGGAAAATGGGGATGAAGACTGTGAGCCCCACGTGGGACAACCTGATCACCCTGTGTCCTCCCCAGCGCTTAGAACAGTGCTTGGCATATAGTAAGCGCTTAACAGATGCCATTATTATTACTATTACTGGTCTCCAGCTGTGTGCAGAGTGCTGTACTGGGCGCCTACTGTGTTCCGAGCTTTGTAATAGGAGCCCGCATTGGATAGAGTGCTGTACTAGGTACCTACTGGGACCAGAACACTGTGCTAGATGCCTAATGCACGCAGAGCTCTTTAGAGGGTGCCTAATGTGTATGTGCAGAGTGATGTACTGGGCACCTACTGTGTGCAGAGGGCTATAGTGGGTGTCTACTGTGTGCAGAGCGATGTCCTGGGCACCTAATGAATTGGGCGTGCTGTTCTAAGTACCTACTCTGTGCAGAGCGATGTACTGGGCTCCTGCTGGGTGCCGAGTGCTAAACTGGCCACTGTACTAGGTGCCTCCTGTGTGCAGAGCTCGGTAATGGGAATCTGCTGTGTGCAGAGCACTGTACTGGATGCCTACAGTGTGCAGAGCTCACTAATGGGTGTCTGCTGTGGGCAGAGCACTGTACTGGATGCCTATGGCATGCAGAGCTCAGTAATGGAAGTCCACTGTGGTGCAGAGCACTGTACTGGATGTGCAGCTCAATGAAAAAGAGCTCAGGCTTTGGAGTCAGAGGTCATGGGTTCAAATCCCGGCTCCGCCCTATGTCAGCTGTGTGACCTTGGGCAAGTCACTTCACTTCTCTGGGCCTCAGTTACCTCATCTGGAAAATGGGGATGAAGACTGTGAGCTCCATGTGGGACAACCTGATCACCTTGCATCCTCCCCAGCGCTTAGAACAGTGCTTTACACATAGTAAGCGCTTAACAAATGCCATTATTATTATTAAACTCCCCAGTGCTTAGAACAGTGCTTTGCACATAGTAAGCGCTTAATAAATGCCATTATTATTATTATTATTATTATTATTATTATTACGGTGGGCAGAGTACTATACTGGGCCCCTACAATGTGCAGAGTGCTGTACTGGGCACCTACTGTGTGCCCAGTACACAGAGAAGCAGCGAGGCTCAATGGAAAGAGCCTGGGCTTGGGAGGTAGAGGTCATGGGTTCTAATCCCGGCTCTGCCACATGTCTGCTGTGTGACCTTGGGCAAGTCATTTCACTTCTCTGGGCCTCAGTTCATTTGGAAAATAGGGATGAAGATTGTGAGCCCCATGTGGGACAACCTGATCACCTTGTATCCCCCCTAGCACTTAGAACAGTGCTTCGCACATAGTAAGCACTTAACAAATGCCATTATTATTATTATTATTATCATTATTAGGCACCTACCATGTACAGAAGGCTGTATTGGGTGCCTACGCTTAGAACAGTGCTTTGCACATAGTAAGCGCTTAATCAATGCCATCATTATTATTATTAATTTATTCATTCAGTCATATTTATTGAGCGCTTACTGAGTGCAGAGCGCTGTACTAAGCGCTTGGGAAGTCCAAGTAGGCAACATATAGAGACGGTCCCTACCCAACAACGGTCTCACAGTCTAGAAGTCTATAACATAATAATAATTATATTATTATTACTGTGTGCAGAGCTCTGTACTGGGCAACTTCTGGGTGTAGAGCATTATATTATGTACTTATTAAATGCTGAGCACTGTATTGGATGCCTGCTATATACACAGCACTATATCAGCCACCTATTGGCTGTACAGCATTGCACTGAAGCCTAGTGGGTGGTCTAGACTGTCAGCTCATGAAATGTGTCTGTTTATTGTTCTATTGTCAATCAATCAATCAATCAGTCATATTTATTGAGTGCTTACTGTGTGCAGAGCACTGTACTAAGCGCTTGGGAAGTCCAAGTTGGCAACATATAGAGATGGTCCCTACTCAACAGCGGGCTCACAGTCTAGAAGGGGGATAAATGTGGGCTGGATGAGATGTGTGCTCTGCACACAGTCAGCGCTCAATAGATAAGATTGAATGACTGGATAAATTCATTTATTCATTCAATCGTATTTATTGAGCGCTGACTGTGTGCTGAGCACTGTACTAGTCGCTTGGGAAGTCCAAGTTGGCAACATCTAGAGACGGTCCCTACCCTACAGTGGGTTCACAGTCTAGAAGGGAGATAAATGTGGGCTGGATGAGATGTGTGCTCTGCATACAGTCAGCGCTCAATAGATAAGATTGAATGACTGGATAAATGCATTCATTCATTCAGTAGTATTTATTGAGCACTGATTGTGTGCCGAGCACTGTACTAGTCGCTTGGGAAGTCCAAGTTGGCAACGTATAGAGATGGTCCCTACCCAACAGCGGGATCACAGTCTAGAAGGGGGATAAATGTGGGATGGATGAGACGTGTGCTCTGCACACTGTCAGCGCTCAATAGATAAGATTGAATGACTGGATAAATTCGTTTATTCATTCAATCGTATTCATTGAGCGTTTACTGTGTGCAGAGCACTGTACTAGTCGCTTGGGAAGTCCAACTTGGCAACATATAGAGACGGTCCCTACCCAACAGCGGGTTCACAGTCTAGAAGGGGGACAAATGTGGGCTGGATGAGATGTGTGCTCTGCACACAGTCAGCGCTCAATAAATACGATTGAATGAATGAATGAATTTATCTAGTCATTCGTTCTTATCTATTGAGCGCTGACTGTGTGCAGAGCACTGTACTAGGCGCTTGGGAAGTCCAAGTTGACAATATGTGGAGACAGTCCCTATCCAACAGCGGGCTCACAATCTAGAAGGGAGATAAATGTGGGCTGGATGAGATGTGTGGGAATATTCAGTCGAAGTAGAAGAACCACCCGGACTTGTTGTTACTCTGAATCAATCAATCAATCAATCGCATTTATTGAGCACTTACTGTGTGCAGAGCACTGTACTAAGCGCTTGGGAAGTACAAGGTGGCAACATATAGAGACAGTCCCTACCCAACAGTGGGCTCACACTGAGGGAATCACTGATGGAACGCAGCATTTTATTTTGGGGATCATTCGGACCAAAAATGCCTTAATGCGGTTCGTTGACGACAATTTATTCTCTCACCGCCTCTCCCCGAACCTGGAAATCCTCAATGTTTGTCTGCGCTAATCTTTAGACAGGGAACGCTTCTCACGCGGAACGGAAAAAGCAGCGACGCCATCTGGGAAAAGCCCAGGCCTGGGAGACAGAGGACCCTGGGACCCCTTGGGCAAGTCACTTCACTTCTCCGTGCCTCAGTTTCCCCATCTGGCAAATGGGGACGAAGACTGTGAGCCCCACGGGCGACAGGGATTGGGTCCAACTTGATTACCTTGAATCTACCCCCCTCATTTAGGACGATGCTTGACACATAGTAAGCGCTTGGCAGATCATCATCAATCGTATTTATTGAGCGCTTACTATGTGCAGAGCACTGTACTACGCGCTTGATACCGTCGTTATTATTACATAAGATGTGCTTAACAAACGCAGCGGTCATGACAGCGATAATAATGATAATCGTGACAATAGTAAACCCGACGGAAGAGCAGCATGAATATTTAGGAAGAATACACGACAAGCAACGTGGTCCAGTGGTTAGAGCCCGGACCTGAGGGTCAGGGGATCTAGATTCATTCAGTCATTCATTCAATCGTATTTATTGAGCATTTGCCGTGTGCTGAGCACTGTACTAAGCGCTTGGGAAGTACAAGTTGGCAACATATAGAGACGGTCCCTACCCAACAACGGGCTCACAGTGTGATTCCAATCCCAGTTCTTCCCCTTGCCTGCTGTGGGACCTTGGGCTAGTCACTTCATTTCTCTGCACCTCAGTTTCCTCATCTGTAAAATGGGGGTTCATTCATTCATTCAATCGGATTTATTGAGCATTTGCCGTGTGCAGAGCACTGTACTAAGCGCTTGGGAAGTACAAGTTGGCAACATATAGAGATGGTCCCTACCCAACAACGGGCTCACAGTGTGATTCCAATCCCAGTTCTTCCCCTTGCCTGCTGTGGGACCTTGGGCTAGTCACTTCATTTCTCTGTGCCTCAGTTTCCTCATCTGTAAAATGGGGCTTCATTCATTCATTCAATCGGATTTATTGAGCGTTTGCTGTGTGCAGAGCACTGTACTAAGCTACAAGTTGGCAACATATAGAGACGGTCCCTACCCAACAATGGGCTCACAGTGTGATTCCAATCCCAGTTCTTCCCCTTGCCTGCTGTGGGACCTTGGGCTAGTCACTTCATTTCTCTGCGCCTCAGTTTCCTCATCTGTAAAATGGGGGTTCATTCATTCATTCAATCGGATTTACTGAATCCGATTGAATATTATTTATTTATTTACTGAATACGATTGATGATGATTTATTGAGCATTTGCTGTGTGCAAAGTACTGTACTAAGCGCTTGGGAGAACACTATACAACAACAGACAACATCTACTCCCTCCCCCTTAGTCCCTTAGACAGGGACTACGTCTGACCTGCTTGAATTGTGTCTCCTCCAGCGCTTGGCACAGTGCTTGGCACATAGTAAGCGCCTAACCAATACTGCCACAATCGGAGCATGGATCTCCTGTACTGGACGACACCAGACACTCAGAACATGGGTGCAAATCAGGGCTCCTGGCCTCCACCCCCCAAATCCTTCTAGCCTAGGGGTTGGAGCACAGGCCTGAGATTCACAAGGACCTGGGTTCTAATTCCGCTGCCACTTAATAATAATAATAATGGCATTTATTAAGCGCTTACTCTGTGCAAAGCACCATTCTAAGCGCTGGGGAGGTTACAAGGTAATCAGATTGTCCCACGGGGGGCTCACAGAGTCTTCATCCCCATTTTCCAGATGAGGGAACTGAGGCCCAGAGAAGTGAAGTGACTTGCCCAAAGTCACCCAGCTGACAATTGGCAGAGCTGGGATTTGAACCCATGACCTCTGACTCCAAAGCCCGAGCTCTTTCCACTGAGCCACGCTGCTTCACTTGTCTGCTTTATGACCTCGGACAAGTCACTCCACTTCTCCGGGCCTCAGTTCCCTCATTCGTTCATTCAATCGTATTTATTGAGCGCTTACTGTGTGCAGAGCACTGTTCTAATCAATCAATCAATCAATCATATTTATTGAGTGCTTACTCAATAAGCCAAGAAGCAGCGTGGCTCAGTGGAAAGAGCATGGGCTTTGGAGTCAGAGGTCAGAGGTTCAAACCTCGGCTCGGCTCCGCCAACTTTCAACTGTGTGACTTTGGGCAAGTCATTTAACTTTTCTGTGCCTCAGTGACCTCATCTGTAAAATGGGGATTAAGACAGTGAGCCCCCAGTGGGACAAACTGATCACCCTGTAACCTCCTCAGCGCTTAGAACAGTGCTTTGCACATAGTAAGCGCTTAATAAATGCCATTATTATTATTATTATTATTATTATTATTATTATTACTGTGTGCAGAGCACTGTACTAAGCGCTTGGGAAGTACAAGTTGGCAACATATAGAGACAGTCCCTACCCAACAGTGGGCTCACAGTCTAATCTGGAAAAGGGAAATGAAGACTGTGAGCCCTGTGTGGGACAGGGACTGTGTCCAACCTCATTATCTTATATCCACCCCAGCGCTTAGTACAGTGCCTGGCACATAGTAAGCGCTTAACCAATACCATTACAAACAGGGAAACCTCTGGCCTCGTGGTTCCAAGAGGGTTGGGGTCCATAATTCAGTGCTTACAACAGTGCTTTGCACATAGTAAGTGCTTAATAAATGCCATCATTATTATTATAAAGCGCTCTCTGGGATGCGCTGGACGACCCCAGAGGACGGGACCCCCATCCCTCCATACCCCAAAATGATCCCCGGAACTCACAGTCCCGGAGAAGCAGCGTGGCTCAGAGGAAAGAGCCCGGGCTTGAGAGTCAGAGGTCATGGGTTCTAATCCCGGCTCCACCACTTGTCAGCTAGGTGACTTCGGGAAAGTCACTTAGCTTCTCTGGGCCTCAGTTCCCTCATCTGGAAAATGGGGATGAAGACTGTGAGCCCCCCGTGGGACAACCCGATTACCTTGTATCTACCCGAGCGCTTAGAACAGTACTCGGCACATAGAAAGCACTTAACAAATGCCATTATTATAATTTGCTGCCCGTCCTCCTGTGCCTCACTGCCACCACTGAAAATGTCACTGGAAGCCAGTCCTCAGAGGGACCCCAGGATTGACCCTGCCTGCCTCCCTCAGTCTGTTGTCCCCAGGACTTAGTAATAATAATATTATTATATATTATTATTATTATTATTATTATTATAATGGCATTTATTAAGTGCTTACTATGTGCAAAGCACTGTACTAAGCGCTGGGGAGGTCACAAGGTGATCAGATTGTCCCACGGGGGGCTCACAGATTTAATCCCCATTTTTACAGATGAGGTAACTGAGGCACAGAGAAGTGAAGTGACTTGCCCAAAGTCACACAGCTGACAATTGTTGGAGCCGGAATTTGAACCCATGACCTCTGACTCCAAAGCCCATGCTCTTTCCACTGAGCCACGCTGCTTCTCGAATACAGTGCCCTGCCACTAATAATAAGCGCTATCACTAATAATAATAATAATGGTATTTGTTGAGCACTTATTACGTGCCACACACTGTTCTAAGCGCTGGGAGAGATCATCAGGTTGGACATCCTTCCTGTCCCACATGGGGGTCACCATCTTAGTCCCTGTTTTACAGGTGAGGCCACTGAGGAGGGAAGTGAAGTGAAATGATCCACGCTCCGACTGCGGCGGTATTTGTCGGGTGTTTACTGTGTGCCGAGCACTGTACCAAGCGCTTAAAATTCAGTGCTCTGCACACAGAAAGCGCTCAATAAATACGATTGAATGAATTTGCCCAAGGTCACACAGCAGACAAGTGGTGGGGATGGGATTAGAACCCACATCCTCTGATTTCCAAGCCCGGGCTCTAACCACTAGGCACACTGCTTATCACTACTTCTGCTACCACTACTACTACTATTTCTACTACTACTACTACAGCTGCTACTACTACTAGAGAAGCAGCATGGCTCAGTGGAAAGAGCTCGGGCTTTGGGAGTCAGGGGTCATGGGTTCTAATCCCGGCTCTGCCACTTGTCAGCTGGGTGACTTTGGGCAAGTCACTTCACTTCTCTGGGCCTCAGTTCCCTCATCTGTAAAATGGGGATGAAGACTGTGAGGCCCTGTGGGACAACCTGATCACCTTGTATCCCCCCAGCACTTAAAACAGTGCTTTGCACATAGTAAGTGCTTGACAAATGCCATTATTATTATTATTATTTGGAGTCAGAGGTCATGGGTTCTAATCCAGGCTCCGGAACTTGTCAGCTGTGTGACTTTGGGCAAGTCACTGCACTTCTCTGGGCCTCAGTGACCTCATCTGTAAAATGGGGATGAAGACTGGGAACCCGCCGTGGGACAACCTGGTCACCTTGTAACCTCCCCAGCGCTTAGAACAGTGCTTGGCACATAGTAAGCGCTTGACAAATGCTATTATTATTATTATTATTATTATTATTATTATTTGGAGTCAGAGGTCATGGGTTCTAATCCAGGCTCCACCACTTGTCAGCTGTGTGACTTTGGGCAAGTCACTTCCCTTCTCTGTGCCTCAGTTCCCTCATCTGTAAAATGGGGATGAAGACTGGGAGCCCGCCGTGGGACAACCTGGTCACCTTGTAACCTCCCCAGTGCTTAGAACAGTGCTTGGCACATAGCAAGTGCTTGACAAATGCCATTATTATTATTATTATTATTATTATTATTTGGAGTCAGAGGTCATGGGATCTAATCCAGGCTCCGCCCCTTGTCAGCTGTGTGACTGTGGGCAAGTCACTTCACTTCTCTGGGCCTCAGTGACCTCATCTGTAAAATGGGGATGAAGACTGGGAGCCCCACGGGGGATAACCTGGTCACCTTGTAACCTCCCCAGCGCTTAGAACAGTGCTTGGCACATAGTAAGCGCTTAACAAATGTCATTATTATTATTATTATTACTACAGCTACAACTAACTACTGCTTCCATATGTCCTAGCTCCTTCCCTCTAGCAGCAGGAAGGAGGCAATTTCCATTTGAGGAGTAGATTGGTGCAGTCAGGAGGACACATCTGGTCTCCCTGATGGACTTTCCCAAGCGTTCAGGACACAGTCCACCCCCCTCCCCTGACTCCCGCCCGGGATCGCTCAGCGCTTAGAACAATGCTTGGCACCTAGTAAGCGCTTTACAAATACCATCATTATTAATCAATCAATCAATCAATCGTACTTATTGAGCGCTTATGGTGTGCAGAGCACTGTACTAAGCGCTTAGGAAGTACAAGTTGGCAACATATAGAGACAGTCCCTACCCAACAGTGGGTTATTATTATTACATCCAGTAACAGTGGCTAGCAGACAATGGGTTTGGGGAGCTCACGGTCTCCTTGGCTACTGGGGGTGGGGAGACGGGCTAGATTCGGGGTTCATCATCATCATCAATCGTATTTATTGAGCGCTTACTATGTGCAGAGCACTGTACTAAGCGCTTGGGAAGTACAAATTGGCAACATCTAGAGACAGTCCCTACCCAACAGTGGGCTCACAGTCTAAAAGGGGGAGACAGAGAACAAAACCAAACATACTAACAAAAAACAGGGTGCGAAGGGGTGGGGAGAGGGGCTAGATTTGGGGTTCGGGGGGGGGGAGACCCTCTCGCCTCCTTCCCCCTGCAGCTCAGAAGCGATGCCCAAGTTGACAGGCCTCTTGGAAGGGAAAATACTGGCTTCGGACCAAAAGACAGGAATCAGGGAACAGGGTAAGGAGTCTTCCTGTGGGATCCTTGTCGGTTCTGGCAGATTTCCTCAAAATGTTCCTTAAGATTATTTGACACTGAGACCTGGTGTAACAAGCACACACAATGTTGTGTGTCTGGGTCTCTGCTAGTAATAATAATGATGGCATTTGTTAAGCACTTACTATGTGCAAAGCACTGTTCAAGCGCTGGGGGGGATACAAGGTGATCAGGTTGTCCCATGTGGGGCTCACAGTCTTAATCCCCATTTTACAGATGAGGGAACTGAGGCTCAGAGAAATGAAGTGATTTGCCCAAGGTCACACAGCAGACAGGTGGTGGAGCCTGGATTCGAACCCATGACCTCTGACTCCAAAGCCCGGGCTCTTTCCACTGAGCCAAGCTGCTAGTGCCTTGACCCAAAGGCACCCTCCAGTTATCGCCCCATCTCTCTCCTTCCAGTCACTTAGCTTCTCTGTGCCTCAGTTACCTCATCTGTTAAATGGGGATGAAGACTGTGAGCCCCCCCATGGGACAACCTGATCACCTTGTATCCTCCCCAGCGCTTAGAACAGTGCCTTGCACATAGTAAGCGCTTAACAAATGCCATTATTATTATTATTATTATTATTATTATGGCACCCAATGGGGGGACTTGGTGGCTTCAATACCAGTTAGGGGAGACTGAGGCTGGGTGATCTGCTCGTTTATAACAGCACGGCTCAGTGGAAAGAGTCCGGGCTTGGGAGCCAGAGGTCGTGGGTTCTAATCCCGGCTCCGCCACTTGTCAGCTGTGTGACTTTGGACAAGTCACTTAGCTTCTCTGTGCCTCAGTTGCTTCACGGGGATTAATATTGTGAGCCCCATGTGGGACAACCTTGTATCTCCCTCAGTGTTTAAGAACAGTGCTTGGCACCTAGTAAGAGCTTAACAAACACCAACATTATTATTATTATAGGAAGCACTTAACAAATACCATCATTATTATTCATTCAATCATATTTATTGAGCACTTACTGGGTGCAGAGCACTCTACTAAGCGCTTGGGAAGTACAAGTTGGCAACATATAGAGACGGTCCCTACCCAACAACGGGCTCACAGTTATAAAGGAACCGCAGCAAGGGGCGAGGGGTGAGGGAGGGGTAGAAGCGGGGGGCTCTGCCGGGCACCCCCAAGTCTTGTGGTGAAACAAGGAGGGGTGAAGTCACCGTCCTCCTGGCCAGGGTACAGGCCAGGGGGTCACTGACTCAGTGGAAAGAGCCCGAGCTTTGGAGTCAGAGGTCATGGGTTCCAATCCCGGCTCCGCTTATTGTCAGCTGTGTGACTTTGGGCAAGTCACTTTACTTCTCTGGGCCTCAGTTCCCTCATCTGGAAAATGGGGGTGAAGGATTGTGAGCCCACCGTGGGACAACCTGATCACCTTGTAACCTCCCCAGCGCTTAGAACAGTGCTTTGCACATAGTAAGCACTTAATAAATGCCATTATTATTATTATTATAATTCCCGGAGGCTGCCGAGATCAGATCTGGAGGCTTTGAGGTCCCCCGGCTCAGCCCTAGGCCCGGAAAATCCCACCCAGCTACTGCAGCGGGAGAATATGGACAAAGGTTGGCCCCCCCAGCAACCTTCCCCCCCCAAATTGTTCTAGCTCACTTTCTTAAGCGCTTAGCACACAGTTGGTGCTCAATAAATACGACTGAATGAATGAATGCAGGCAGGAATGTATCTGTTGTTCTAATCCCAGCTTTGCCACACACCTGCTGTGTGATCTTGGGCAAGACACTTAACTTCTCTGAGCATCAGTTCCCTCGTCTGTAAAATGGGGATGAAGACTGTGAGTCCCACGTGGGACAGCCTGATCACCTTGTATCCCCCAGCGCTTAGAATAGTGCTTCGCACATAGTAAGCGCTTAACAAATGCCATCATTATTATTATTATTACTGTACTCTCCCAAGCACCTAGTCCAGAGCTTTGCACACCGGAAGTGCTCAATAAATATGATTGAATGAATGGACAATCCTCCAAAGAGCAGCATCCTTGCTCACGTATCCAGGTCTCCACACACGTCTCTTCCCGCCGGCGGAGGCGGAAGGCGGAGGGGGGCCGGGGAGGGAGAATTCCCAGACTAGAGCTCCGGAAGGCCTAGTTTGGGAGCTGCCCCTTTCCTGGCTCGATGGCAAAGCTTCCTCCGGAGCCACGTGGGAATTTCCCCTGGCAGCCAGCCCATCCCTTTCGCCGTCAGCCGGCCCAGGCGGGATTTACTGAGAGGAAGACCACCTCTTGTCCATCCACCCAGAACAATTACAGAAGCAGCATGACCTAGCGGATAGAGCATGTGCCTGGAAGTTAGAAGGTCATGGGTTCTAATCCCGGCTCTGCCACACGTCTTGGGCAAGTCACTTCACTTCTCTGGGCCTCAGTTCCCTCATCTGGATAATGGGGATTGAGTCCTGTGAGACAGGGATTTTATCCAACCAATTTGCTTGTATCCAGCAAGTTCGGTGTCCGCCACATAGTAAGTGTTGAACAAATACCATAATTATTATTATTATAACAAGGTCCGGGCCCCAGCCCCAGCCCGGGGGACCGGGGAGAGCGAGAAAGCCGTGCGGCCTAGTGGAAACAGTCCGGGACTGGGAGTCAGAGGATGTGGGTTCTAATCTCGGTTCTGCCACAGGTCTGCTGTGTGACCTTGGGCTGGTCACTTTACGGCTCTGGGCCTCAGTTACCTCACCTGGAAAACGGGGATCGAGACAGTGAGCCTCATGTGGGACGGGGATTGTGTCCAACCTAATTAGCTCGGATCTACCCCAGTGCTTAGAACAGTGCTCGGCACACAGTAAGAGCTTAACAAATATCTCAATTATTATTATTATTATGTGCTTCAGTCTCTGGGACAGGACCCAAACACGCCGTCCTGTTCAGTCTGGCTCAGCTGGCCAGTCAGGCAGCCGGATTCCGGGGTCCCCCGCCTCATCTCCCCTTTCAGAGCACAAAGTGGGGAAGGGACCACCTCTCAGGAAGGTCAAGCACGAACTGGGGGAGACACGTCCTGGAATGGAGGGAGGGGTCGGCATCAACTCCGTATCGGGATCCCTCCCATCGGAGAGCATCCAGAAGAAGAAGAAGGGGGATGAAGAGCATCCAAAGTCTCCAGGCAGGGAGGTGTCCTTGGAAAAGCAGCCTGCCTAGTGGTTAGAGTCCGGGCTGGGGAGTCAAAAGGTCACGGTTTCTAATCCCAGCTTCATCACGTGTCTGCTGGGTGACCTCGGGCAAGTCACTTCACTTCTCTGGGCCTCAGTTCCCTCTTCTGTCATATGGGGGTTGAGACTGTAAGCCCCACGTGGGCCGGGGGCTGTGTCCCACCCGATTTGCTTGTATCCACCCCGGCGTTTAGTCCAGTGCCTGGCACATACTAAGTGCTTAACAAATAGGGAAGCAGCATGGCTCAGCGGAAAGAGCCCGGGCTTTGGAGTCAGAGGTCATGGGTGCAAATCCCGGCTCCACCACTTGTCAGCTGTGCGACTTTGGGCAAGTCACTTCACTTCTCTGGGCCTCAGTTACCTCATCTGTAAAATGGGGATTAAGACTGTGAGTCCCCCGTGGGACAACCTGATCACCCTGTAAACTCCCTAGCGCTTAGAACAGTGCTTTGCACATAGTAAGTGCTTAATAAATGCCATTATTATTCTTAAATACAGAGAAGCAGTGTGGCTCAGTGGAAAGAGCCCGGGCTTGGGAGTCAGAGGTCATGGGTTCTAATCCTGGCTCCGCCGTTTGTCAGCTGTGTGACTTTGGGCAAGTCACTTCGCTTCTCTGGGCCTCAGTTCCCTCTGCTGTGTGACCTTGGGGAAGTCACTTAACTTCTCTGAGTCTCAGTGACCTCATTTGTAAAATGGGGATTAAGACTGTGAGCCCCACGTGGGACAACTTGATCACCTTGTATCCCCCCAGCGCTTAGAACAGTGCTCTGCACATAGTAAGCGCTTAACAAATGCCATTATTATTATTATTATGGAGATGAAGACTGTGAGCCCCACGTGGGACAACCTGATCACTGTGTATCCCCCTCAGTGCTTAGAACAGTGCTTTGCACCTAATAAGCGCTTAACAAATGCCATTATTATTGTTATTATTAATACTGCAATTATTCCCACGGGCGGAAGCGCATCCAAAATAGCCCGGGACGGAGAGGGGCGGGTGAGGCCCGGAGACCGGATGGGATTGGGTGGGGGGGGGTCTGGATGTTGATAGGAGTCAGGCCAGGGGGGGTTGGGCGGGGCAGGGGTCTGGGAGGGGGCCATGCATCTCGATCCGTGGCTCTCATAGCCCGGGTCGGGGGGCCGAGGACGGGGGCTCAGCAGGACAGAGAGTTGGAGTAGAAGCTGAAGGTGTCAGACACGGCCTTGGAGTCTCCGCGGGAGGAGGAACCGTTGGAGGCCAGGTCCAGGGATGAGGGCTCCGTCTTGATGCCCGCCTCCAGGGTGACATCGCCGGGCCCGGCCACGGAGGAGATGGTGGTCTCCGCGCGGCTGGCCTTGTACGTGCTGCACTGCGTCTGCAGGAAGCGGGTGGACTTGAGCTCCAGGCCCTCGTAGTCGCCCACCCGGATGAACGGGCACCACCGGAAGGCCCGCTGAAACCCGAAGCGGAACCTGGAAACCGAGAATGACTGTCAGGGCGGGCTCCTTACGGCTCCCCTTCAAGGTGGGGCGAACATGACTCCTCCATCCACCCATCCATCCACCCACTGACCTAGCCACCCATCCATCCATCCAGCCAGCCAGCCAACCACCTAATCCATCCATCCACCTAATCCATCCATCCACTTACCCATCCATCCACCCACCTACCCGTCCATCCACCCACCTACCTGTCCATCCATCCACCCACCTACCAATTCATTCATCCATCCATGCACCTAATCCATCCATCCATCCTCTTACCCATCCATCCACCCACCTACCCATCCATCCATCCACCCACCTACCAATTCATTCATCCATCCACCCATCCGTCAACTCACCTACCAATTCATTCATCCATCCATCCACCTAATCCATCCATCCATCCACTCACCCATCCATCCACTCACCCATCCATCCACCCACCTACCCATCCATCCATCCACCCACCTACCAATTCATTCATCCATCCATCCATCCATCCACCCATCCATCCACCTACCTACCAATTCATTCATCCATCAATTCACCTACCTATCCTCCCTTTTATCCATCCATCCACCAACCAATCCATCCATCATCCATCCATCCATCCACCCATCCATCCACCCACCTACCAATTCATTCACCCATCAATCCACCTACCTATCCTCCCTTCCATCCATCTAGCCACCTACACATCCATCCATCCAACCTACCATCCACCTACCAATTCATCCAACCATCCATCCATCCATCCATCCATCCATCCATCCATCCATCCATCCATCCATCCAACCATCCACCTACAAATTCATCCATCCATCCATACATCCACCCACCCACTCAGCTACCAATTAATCCATCATCCATCCATCCATCCATCCAACCATCCACCTACAAATTCATCCATCCATCCATCCACCCATCCATCCAGTCATCCATCCATCATCCATCCATCATCCATTCATCCATCCATCCATGCAACCATCCACACAACCATACACTTACCAATTCATCCATCCATCCATCCATCCATCCATCCATCCATCCATCCATCCACCCATCCATCCATCCACCCATCTACCAATTCATCCATCCATCCATCCATCCAACCATCCACCTACAAATTCTTCCATCCATCCATCCATCCATCCATCCATCCATCCATGCATCCATCCATCCACCCACCTACCAATTCATTCATCCATCCATCCATCCAACCATCCACCTACAAATTCATCCATTCATCCAACCATCCATCCATCCACCCACTCACCTACCAATTCATCCATCATCCATCCATCCAACCATCCACCTACAAATTCATCCATCCATCCATCCATCCATCCATCCATCCATCCATCCATCCGTGCAACCTACCATCCACCTACCAATTCAACCATCATCCATCCATCCATCCATCCATCCATCCATCCATCCATCCATGCAACCATGCACGCAACCATCCACCTACCAATTCATCCATCCATCCATCCATCCATCCATCCATCCATCCATCCATCCACCCATCCAACCATCCACCTACCAGTTCATCCATCCATCTATCCATCCACCCACCCATTCACCTACCAATTCATCCAACCAACCATCCATCCATCCATCCATCCATCCATCCATCCATCCATCCATCCATCTATCCATCCATCCACCCACTCACCTACAAATTCATCCATCATCCATCCATCCATCCATCCATCCATCCACCCATCTAATCTCTCCATTCATTCACCCACCCACCCACCCACCCACCGGCAGGGGTCAGGGTCCAGGGTCCAGGGTCCAGTGGGGAGTTCTGACTAATCTTTGAGGCAGCAGCAGATGATGGGGTTGCACATGGCGGAGCTCATGGCGAGCCACACGATGGCCAGGGAGGTGGGCGATACCGTCAGGGGTCAGGGGTCAGGGGTCAGGGATCGGGATTCAGGGATCTGACCGTTCATTGAGGCAGCAGTAGATGACGGGGTTGTACATGGTGGAGCTCATGGCGAGCCACATGACGGCCAGGTAGACCTGCTGGATGCAGGGGTCCAGGTAGGCGTCAGGCCTCAGGTAGGGCAGCAGGAAGAAGATGTGGTAAGGCAGCCAGCACACCGCAAATGCGCATACCACTGCTACCATCATCTTCACCACCTGTGGATGGATGGGTGGATGAATGGGTGGATGGATGGATGGATGGATGGATGGATGGATGGATGGATGATGGATGAACTGGTAGGTGGGTGGGTGGATGGATGGATGGATGATTTAATGAATTGGTAGGTGGATGGTAGGTTGGATGGATGGATGGATGGATGGATGGATGGATGGATGGTTGGATGGATGGATGGATGGATGGTTGGATGGATGGATGGATGGATGGATGGGTGGATGGATGGGTGGATGGATGGATGGATGGATGGATGGATGGATGGATGAATTGCTAGGCGGGTGGGTGGGGGATGGATGGATGGATGAATGAATTGGTAGGTGGGTGGGTGGATGGATGGATGGATGGATGGCTCATGCAGCCCCCCTGTGGACCCCTCCAACCCCCCATCCCAGCCACCCCCTCTCCCAGCTCCCCTCCCCACTTCATCCCCCTCCTTCCCAACTCCCAAGTCTCCTCTCCCATGCATCCCCCTCTCCCAGCTCCTCCATTCATTCATTCGATCATATTTATTGAACACTTGAGAACATATAATGTCCGTACCCAAAAACGGGCTCACAGTCTAGAAGAGGGAGACAGACAACAAAGCAAAACATGTGGACAGGTAAGTCATCATTCATTTCATTCATTCAATCGTATTTAGGCGTATTTATTGAGCGCCTACTGTGTGCAGAGCACTTTACTAAGCGCTTGGGAAGTACAAGTTGGCAGCGTATAGAGACAGTCCCTACCCAACAACGGGATCTCAGTCTAGAAGGGGGAGACAGACAACAAAACAAAACATGTGGACAGGTGTCAAGTCGTCACTCATTTCATTCAGTCAATCGTATTTATTGCGCGCTTACTGTGTGCAGAACACCGTACTAAGCGCTTGGGAAGGCCAAGTTGGGAACATAACCTGTTGTTGGGTAGGGAGTATCTCTATCAGTTGCCGACTTGTACTTCCCAAGCGCTTAGTACAGTACTCTGCACACAGTAAGCGCTCAATAAATATAATTGAATGAATGAGCACTAGAAGACTCCAAAGCCCATGCTCTTTCCACTGAGCCACGCTGCCATATCACAATATATAATATCGTGTATGTATAATGTACAGAATTGTGTATAATACAATAAAACAATAACAATATATAATATAATGATAGAATATAATGTATGTACCCTGTGGTATATATAATGTTATAAATAAATATATAATAAATATATTTGTGGCTCAGTGGAAAGAGCCCGGGCTTTGGAGTCAGAGGTCATGGGTTCAAATCCCAGCTCCGCTGCTTGTCACCTGTGTGACTTTGGGCAAGTCACTTAGCTTCTCTGTGCCTCAGTTACCTTATCAGGAAAATGGGGATTAAATGTGAGCCCCCAGTGGGACAACCTGATCACCTTGTAACCTCCCCAGCGCCTAGAACAGTGCTTTGCACATAGTAAGCATTTAACAAATGCCATCAATATTATTATCCTCCCTCTAACCCCAGGCCGGGCGAGTTGGGGGGCACTTAGCTTCTCTGTGCCTCAGTGACCTCATCTGTAAAATGGGGATTAAGACTGTGAGCCCCCAGTTGGACAACCTGATCACCTTGTAACCTCCCCAGCACTTAGAACAGTGCTTTGCACATAGCAAGCGCTTAATAAATCAATCAATCGTATTTATTGAGCGCTTACTATGTGCAGAGCACTGTACTAAGCGCTTGGGAAGTACAAATTGGCATAATAATTGTCATAATAATAATAATATATAATACATAAAATGTCATTAATATAATAAAGCAATATTATTTAATTTATGATATTTTATACAGTTATATCTTATATAAAACATAATTTTGATATTTTTATTATCATTAAGCGCTCAATTCTAGACTGTGAGCCCACTGTTGGGTAGGGACCGTCTCTATATGCTGCCAAATTGGACTTTCCAAGCGCTTAGTACAGTGCTCTGCACACAGTAAGCGTTCAATAAATCCGATTGAAGGAATGAATGAATGATTGACTGTGCTCAGAGCCCTGGGAACTTGGGGGAGTACAGTACAGAGAAGAGACAGCATGGCCCAGTGGAAAGAGTCCGGGCTTTGGAGTCAGAGGTCATGGGTTCGAATCCCGGCTCTGCCAACAGAGAAGAGACAGCATGGCTCAGTGGAAAGAGCCCGGGCTTTGGAGTCAGAGGTCATGGATTCGAATTCCGGCTCTGCCAAGGTCAGCTGTGTGACTTGGGGCAAGTCACTTCCCTTCTCTGTGCCTCAGTTACCCCATCTGTCAAATGGGGATGAAGAGTGTGAGCCCCACGTGGGACAACCTGATCACCTTGTAACCTCCCCAGCGCTTAGAACAGTGCTTTGCGCATAGTAAGCGCTTAATAAATGCCATTAAAAAAAAAGAGAGAGAGTCCCCGCCCTCAAGGAGGCCTCTGGCCCCTCCCCGGGTACCCCCAGTCCCCCATTACTCCCCTACCTTTCGCTTGGCGGCCACCTGCTCGTGGTAGCGGTCGGACGAGTCCCCGGGGATGCCCCCGGCCCAGAGGGTGATGCCCACCATGGTATAGGCGTAGCCGATCACCAGGAGGGGCAGGAAGTAGATGAGCACCGTCACGCAGATGTGATACCTGCGGAGGAAAGAGCTTAGTGCTCTGCACACAGTTAGCGCTCCTTAATTACGATGGCACGAAGGGAGAGCCAACCCTTCCATGGGCTGAGGGCCTGCTATTCATTCAATCACTCAATCAATCAATCAATTGCATTTATTGAGCACTTACTATGTGCAGAGCACTGGACTAGGCACTTGGGTAGTACGAGTTGGCAACATATAGAGATGGTCATTCATTCATTCAGTCATATTTATCGAGCGCTTACTGTGTGCAGAGCACTGGACTAAGCGCTTGGGTAGTACAAGTTGGCAACATATAGAGACGCTCCTTAATTACGATGGCATGAAGGAAAGGAGAGCCAACCCTTCCATGGGCTGAGGGCCTGCTATTCATTCAATCACTCAATCGTACTTATTGAGCGCTTACTGTGCGCAGAGCACTGGACTAAGTGCATGGGAAGTACAAGTTGGCAACATATAGGGACGGTCATTCATTCATTCATTCATTCAATCGTATTTATTGAGCATTTACTGTGTGCAGAGCACTGGACTAAGCGATTGGGAAGTACGAATTGGCAACATATAGGGACCGCCATTCATTCATTCATTCATTCATTCAATCGGATTTATTGAGCGCTTACTGTGTGCAGAGCACTGTACTAAGCGATAGGGAAGTACAAATTGGCAACATATAGAGACGCTCCTTAATTACGATGGCATGAAGGAAAGGAGAGCCAACCCTTCCATGGGCTGAGGGCCTGCTATTCATTCAATCACTCAATCGTATTTATTGAGCGCTTACTGTGTGCAGAGCACTGGACTAACTGCATGGGAAGTACAAGTTAGCAATATATAGGGATGGTCATTCATTCATTCATTCATTCAATCGGATTTATTGAGCGCTTACTGTGTGCAGAGCACTGTACTAAGCGCTTGGGAAGTCCAAGTTGGCAACATATAGAAACGGTCCCTACCCAACAGCAGGCTCACAGTCTAGAAGGGGGAGACAGACAACAAAACAAAACATACACTCTAGAAGGGGCGGGGGAGTCCTCAGCTGTCCTCTAATAATAATAATAATAGTAATAATAATGACATTTGTTAAGTGCTTACTATGTTCGAAGCACTGTTCTAAGTGCTGGGGGGGATACAAGGTGATCAGGTTGTCTCATGTGGGGCTCACAGTTTTAATCCCCATTTTCCAGATTAGGGAACTGAGGCTCAGAGAAGTGAAGTGACTTGCCCAGGGTCACACAGCAGACAAGGGACGGAGCTGAGATTAGAACCCATGACCTCTGGCTCCCAAGCCCAGGCTCTTTCCACTGAGCCCTGCTGCTTCTCTTTTATCTTCTCTTCTCTTCTCTTCTCTCTTCTCCTCTTCTCTTCTCTTCTCTTCTCTTCTCTTCTCTTCTCTTCTCTTCTCTTCTCTTCTCTTCTCTTCTCTTCTCTTCTCTTCTCTTCTCTCTTCTCTTCTCTTCTCTTCTCTTCTCTTCTCTTCTCTTCTCTTCTCTTCTCTTCTCTTCTCTTCTCTTCTCTTCTCTTCTCTTCTCTTCTCTTCTCTTCTCTTCTCTTTTCTCTTCTCTCATCTTCTCTCTTCTCTCTACCCTTCTCTTCTCTTCTCTCTTTTTCTGTTCTGTTCTGTTCTGTTCTGTTCTGTTCTGTTCTGTTCTCTTCTCTTCTCTTCTCTTCTTTTCTCCTCTCTTCTCTCTTCTTCTCTCCTCTCCTCTCCTCTCCTCTCCTCTCCTCTCCTCTTCTCTTTTTTCTCTTCTCTTCTCTTCACTGTCAGCTCCTTGTGGGCAGGGAGTGTGTCTGTTTACTGTTCTATTGGATTCTCCCAAGTGCTTAGTATAGTGCTCTGCATGCAATAAGCGTGAAGCAGCTTAGAGAAGCAGCATGGTTCAGTGGAAAGAGCCCGGGCTCTGGAGTCAGAGGTCATGGGTTCGAATTCCGGCTCTGCCACTTGTCTGCTGTGTGGCCTTGGGTAAGTCACTTCACTTCTCTGGGCCTCAGTTACCTCATCTATAAAATGGGGGTTAAGACTGTGAGCCCCACATGGGACAACCTGATCACCTTGTATCTCCCCCAGCGCTTAGAACAGTGCTCAGCACATATTCATTTATTTATTCATTCAATGGTATTTATTGAGTGCTTACTGTGTGCAGAGCACTGTACTAAGTGCTTGGGAAGTACCAGTCAGCAACATATAGAGACGGTCCCTACCCAACAACAGGCTCACAGTCTAACAGGCACATAGTAAGTGCTTAACAAATGCCATCATTATTGTTATTATTGTCTCCCCCAGAGCTCAATACAGTGCCTGGCGCTTAGTAAGCACTTAACAAATACCACACTTATTATTCTTAGCAAGTGCTTAACCAATGTTTTGTTTTGTTGTCTGTCTCTCCCTTCTGGAACATGAGCCCGTTGTGGTGTGGGACCATCTCTATCTGTTAATAATAATAATGATGATGGCATTTATTATAAATTACTATCATATAATAATATTAATAGTATTATATTATAATTATTAAAATATTATGCATACTATATATTATATCATATAATATTATAATATATTATTATTATTTATTAAGCACTTACTACATGCAAATGCACTTACTATATGCAAAGCACTGTTCTAAGTGCTGGGGAAGTTACAAGGTGATCAGGTTGTCCCTCATGGGGCTCACAGCCTTTATCCCCATTTTCCAGATGAGGGAACTGAGGCCCAGAGAAGTGAAGTATATATATATGTCTATATGTTTGTACATATTTATTACTCTATTTATTTAATTATCTTACTTGTACATATCTATTCTATTTATTTTATTTTGTTAATACGTTTGGTTTTGTTCTCTGTCTTCCCCTTCTAGACTGTGAGCCCACTATTGGGTAGGGACCGTCTCTATATGTTGCCAACTTGTACTTCCCAAGCGCTTAGCACAGTGCTCTGCACACAGTAAGCGCTCAATAAATACGATTGGATTGATTGAAGTGACTTGCCCAAAATCACACGGCTGACAGGTGGTGGAGCCGCGATTTGAACCCATGGCCTCTGACTCCAAAGCCCGGGCTTTTCCACTGAGCCACGCTGTTTCTCTATGTTGCTGACTTGTACTTCCCAAGCCCTTAGTCCAGTGCTCTGCACACAATAAGCGCTCAATAAATACAATTGAATGAATGAAAGAGCACAGGCCTGGGAGTTGGAGGACCCGGGTTCTACTTCCAGCTCTTCCATGTACCTGGTGTGTGACCTTGAGCAAGTCATCTAACTTCTCTGTGCCTCAATTCCCTCATCTGCCAAATAGAGATTCAATAGTCAAGTCAGGGTGATGCAGAAGGGAGAAGGTCCTGAAGGTCGCCACTGGCAGTGTTAATTAATGTCACTAGAGAACGATGAACTACATTTAAAAAAATGGTATTTGTTAAGCACTTAAGTGCTAGGCACTCTGCTAAGAGTTGGGGTAATAATAATAATAATAATAATAATAATAATAATAATAATAATAATAATGGTATTTGTTAAGCTCTTTACTATGTGCCAAGAACTGTTCTAAGTGCTGGGGTAGATATTTGTTTCGTTGTCTGTCTCCCCCTTCTAGACTGTGAGTTGGGTAGGGACCGTCTCTATATGTCACCAACTTGTACCTCCCAAGCGCTCAGCACAGTGCTCTGCACACAGTAAGCACTCAATAAATACGATTGAACATATTTATTACCCTATTTTTTATTTATTTATTTTACGTGTACATATCTATTCTATTTATTTTATTTTGTTAGTATGTTTGGTTTTGTTCTCTGTCTCCCCCTTTTAGACTGTGAGCCCACTGTTGGGTAGGGACTGTCTCTATATGTTACCAATTTGTACTTCTCAAGCGCTTAGTACAGTGCTCTGCACATAGTAAGCGCTCAATAAATACGATTGATGATGATGATGATGATGATTGAATGAATTGAATGGAAGGGAATCACTGTGACTCCAGAGGAGTTTGGAGAAGATTCTTTCTCTGGGGGTGTGGTGGTTTCTGGGCCACAGCTGCCTCACTTTCTTTAAATAGGGTGAAAGTGGGGGCCCTTATTCCTTCCCCAGCTCCCTCTCCATTTATTCTTATTTTATTTTGTTAATTTGTTTTGTTGTCTGTCTCCCCCTTCTAGACTGTGAGCCCACTGTTGGGTAGGGACTGTCTCTATATGTTGCCAACTTGGACTTCCCAAGCACTTAGTCCAGTGCTCTGCACACAGTAAGCGCTCACTAAATACGATTGAATGAATTGAATGGAAGGGAATCACTGTGACTCCAGAGGAGTTTGGAGAAGATTCTTGCTCTGGGGGTGTGGTGGTTTCTGGGCCGTAGCTGCCTCACTTTTTTTAAATAGGGTGCAAGTGGGGCCCTTATTCCCCTCTCCAGCCCCCTCTCCATTTCTTCTACTTATTTCATTTTGTTAATATGTTTTGTTTTGTTCTCTGTCTCCCCCATCTAGACTGTGAGCCCACTGTTGGGTAGGGACTGTCTCTATATGTCACCAACTTGGACTTCCCAAGTGCTTAGTCCAGTGCTCTGCATACAGTAAGCACTCAATAAATATGACTGAATGAATGAACAAGCCACGCTGCTTCTCATGGATGAATGTTTGTACGTATTTATTACTCTATTTATTTATTTATTTTACTTGTACATATTTATTCTATTTATTTTGTTCTGTTAATATGTTTTGTTTTGTTCTCTATCTCCCCCTTCTAGACTGTGAGCCCACTGTTGGGTAGGGACCGTCTCTCTATGTTCCCAACTTGGACTTCCCAAGCACTTAGTCCAGTGCTCTGCACACAGTAAGCGCTCACTAAATACGATTGAATGAATTGAATGGAAGGGAATCACTGTGACTCCAGAGGAGTTTGGAGAAGATTCTTGCTCTGGGGGTGTGGTGGTTTCTGGGCCATAGCTGCCTCACTTTCTTTAAATAGGGTGCAAGTGGGGCCCTTATTCCCCTCTCCAGCCCCCTCTCCATTTATTCTACTTATTTCATTTTGTTAATATGTTTTGTTTTGTTCTCTGTCTCCCCCTTCTAGACTGTGAGCCCACTGTTGGGTAGGGACTGTCTCTAGATGTTGCCAACTTGGACTTCCCAAGCGCTTAGTACAGTGCTCTGCACACAGTAAGTGCTCAATAAATACGATTGAATGAATGAAGGAATGAGCCACGCTGCTTCTCATGGATGAATGTTTGTACGTATTTATTACTCTATTTATTTTACTTGTACATATTTATTCTATTTTATTCTGTTAATATGTTTTGTTTTGTTGTCTGTCTCCCCCTTCTAGACCGTGAGCCCACTGTTGTGTAGGGACCATCTCTATATGTCGCCAACTTGGACTTCCCAAGTGCCTAGTCCAGTGCTCTGCACACGGTAAGCGCTCACTAAACACGACTGAATGAATTGAATGGAAGGGAATCACTGTGACTCCAGAGGAGTTTGGAGAAGATTCCTGCTCTGGGGGTATGGTGGTTTCTGGGCCGCAGCTGCCTCACTTTCTTTAAATAGGGTGCAAGTGGGGCCCTAATTCCCCTCTCCAGCCCCCTCTCCATTTATTCTACTTATTTCATTTTGTTAATATGGTTTGTTTTGTTCTCTGTCTCCCCCTTCTAGACTGTGAGCCCACTGTTGGGTAGGGACCGTCTCTAGATGTTGTCAACTTGGACTTCCCAAGTGCTTAGTCCAGTGCTCTGCACACAGTAAGCGCTCAATAAATACGATTGAATGAATGAAGGAACGAGCCACGCTGCTTCTCATGGATGAATGTTTGTACGTATTTATTACTCTATTTATTTTACTTGTACATATTTATTCTATTTATTTTATTCTGTTAATATGTTTTGTTTTGTTCTCTATCTCCCCCTTCTAGACTGTGAGACCACTGTTGGGTAGGGACCGTCTCTCTATGTTCCCAACTTGGACTTCCCAAGTACTTAGTCCAGTGCTCTGCACACAGTAAGCGCTCACTAAATACGATTGAATGAATTGAATGGAAGGGAATCACTGTGACTCCAGAGGAGTTTGGAGAAGATTCTTGCTCTGGGGGTGTGGTGGTTTCTGGGCCGTAGCTGCCTCACTTTTTTTAAATAGGGTGCAAGTGGGGCCCTTATTCCCCTCTCCAGCCCCCTCTCCATTTATTCTACTTATTTCATTTTGTTAATATGTTTTCTTTTGTTCTCTGTCTCCCCCTTCTAGACTGTGAACCCACTGTTGGGTAGGGACTGTCTCTATATGTCGCCAACTTGGACTTCCCAAGTGCTTAGTCCAGTGCTCTGCACACAGTAAGTGCTCAATAAATATGATTGATTGATTGATTAGTCCAGTGCTCTGCACCCAATAAGCGCTCACTTAATACGATTGAATGAATTGAATGGAAGGGAATCACTGTGACTCCAGAGGTGTTTGGAGAAGATTCTTGCTCTGGGGGTGTGGTGGTTTCGGGATCGCAGCTGCCTCACTTTCTTTAAATAGGGTGAAAGTGGGGCCCTTATTCCTCCCTCCGGCCCCCTCTCCATCGCCCTGTCGCCACCCCCTCTCCATCCGGTCCCACCTGTTCCCCTGGAGCTATTTCCATGCCCCCCTAATCTGGTGGTCGCAGCTGGGGCCCCTGACCCGACTCTAGCGGTCAGCCCATCCTGGAGACCGAGGGGCGAAGGATTTCCAAGAACTCCACACCCCCTCCCCTCCTCGAATTGGTGACCCCGGTCATCGGCCCGGCGGTGGGAGGCTGGGGACGGGCCGCCCAAGCCCAGTCAGCGGCAGAGCATGGGCCCCCGTGCCGATCGTGCTGATACTGTGTACTGAGTGTCTGCCGTTCACCATTCACTCATTCATTCAGTCGTATTTGTTGAGCACTTCCTGTGTGCAGAGCACTGGACAAAGCGCTTGGGAAGTCCAAGTTGGCAACACATAGAGACGGTCCCTACCCAACAGCGGGCTCACAGTCTAGAAGGGGGAGACAGACAACAAAACAAAACATATTGACAAAATAAAATAAATAGAATAAATATGTACAAATAAAATAAATAAACTGAGCTGTGGGAATAATAATAATAATAATAATAATAATAATAATAATGGCACTTGCTAAGCGCTTACTATAATGATAATAATAATAATAATAATAATAATAATGGCATTTGCTAAGCGCTCACTATAACAATAATAATAATAATAATAATAATAATAACATTTGCTAAGCGCTTACTATGTGTGAAGTACTGTTCTACGCACTGGGGGGCAAGTAGAAGGTGATCAGGTTGTCCCACGTGGGGCTCACAGTCTTCATCCCCATTTTACAGATGAGGTAACTGAGGTTCAGAGAAGTTAAGTGACTTGCCCAAGGTCACACAGCAGACATGTGGCAGAGCCAGGATTAGAACCCATGACCTCTGACTCCCAAACCCGTGCTCTTTCTACTGAGCCAGTGGGGCCTATAATCATAATTATGGGACTTGTTCATTCATTTATTCAATTCAATCGTGTCTATGGAGCGCTTAGTATGTGCAGAGCACTGTACTAAGCGCTTGGGAAGTACAAGTTGGCAACATGGAGAGACGGCCCCTACCCAACAACGGGCTCACTGTTTAGAAGGGATTCATTAAGCGTTCACTATGTGCCAGGCACTGTTCTAAGCACTGGGGTAGATAAAGATAATTGGGTTGGACATGCCCCCCATCTCATGTGAGGCTCACAGTCTTTATCCCCATTTTCCAGATGAGGGAACTGAGGCCCAGAGAAGTGAAGCGACTTGTCCAAGGCCACGCAGCAGACAAGTGGTGTCTGTGAGCCCGCTGTTGGGTAGGGACCGTCTCTATGTGTTGCCAACTTGTACTTCCCAAGCGCTTAGTACAGTGCTCTGCACACAGTAAGCGCTCAATAAATACAACTGATGATGAAGTAGTGGAGGTGAGATTAGAACTCATGACCTTCTGATTCCCAGGTCCATGCACTAGGCCGTGCTGCTTCGTAGTGAACTAGAGCCCTGGGGTGGGAGTCAGAAGGACCAGGTTTCTCATTCTAGTTTCGTCACTTGTCTGCCAGGTGACCTTGGGTAAGTCACTTCCTTCTCTGGGCCTCAGTTCCCTCATCTGGAAAATGGGAATTGAGACTGTGTGAGCCCCACGGAAGACTGGGACTGTGTCCAACCTAATCGACTTGTATCTACCCTGCATCTTCAGAAGCAAGAGAAGCAAACAAGCAACCTAATCAACTTGTATCTTGAGAAGCGGCGTGGCTCAGTGGAAAGAGCCCGGGCTTTGGAGTCCGAGGTCATGGGTTCAAATCCCGGCTCCGCCAATTGTCAGCTGTGTGACTTTGGGTGAGTCACTTCACTTGGAGAAGCAACGTAGCGCAGTGGAAAGAGCCCGGGCTTTGGAGTGAGAGGTCATGGGTTCTAATCCCGGCTCCGCCAATTGTCAGCTGTGTGACTTTGGGCAAGTCACTTCACTTCTCTGGGCCTCAGTTACCTCATCTGTAAAATGGGGATTAAGGCTGTGAGCCCCTCCTGGGACAACCACCAATTGTCTGCCGTGTGACTTTGGGCAAGTCACTTCACTGCTCTGGGCCTCAGTTCCCTCATCTGTAAAATGGGGATTAAGGCTGTGAGCCCCCCCGGGACAACCTGATCACCTTGTAACCTCCCCAGCGCTTAGAACAGTGCTTTGCACATAGTAAGTGCTTAATAAATGCCATTACTATTATTATTATTATTATTCTCAGGGCCTCAGTTCCCACATCTGTAAAATGGAGATTAAGATTGTGAGCCCCCCCGTGGGACAACCTGATCACCTTGTAACCTCCCTTGAGCTTAGAACAGTGCTTTGCACATAGTAAGCGCTTAACAAATGCCATTATTATTATTATTATTATTATTATTATTATTATTATTATTACCCCAGCATTTAGTACAGAGCATGTGGCATAATGGCTAGAGCTCAGGACTGGGATTCAGAAGATCATAGGTTCTAATGTCGGCTCCCCTACTTGTCGGCTGTGTGACCTTGGGTAAGTCACTTCCCTTCTCTGGGCCTCAGTTCCCTCATCTGGAAAATGGGGATTGAGACTGTGAGCCCCATGTGGGACAGAGACTGTGTCCAAACCCAGGACTGGGATAGAGAAGGTCATGGGTTCTAACGCCTCCTCCCCCACTTGTCAGCTGTGTGACCTTGGGCAAGTCATTTCACTCCTCTGGGCCTCAGTTCCCTCATCTGTAAAATGGGGATGGAGACTGTGAGCCCCATGTGGGACAGAGACTGTGTCCAAGCCAATTTCCTCATATCCACCCCGGGCGCTTAGTACGGTGCCTGGAACAAAGTAAGTGCTTAACAAATACCATAATAATAATAAAAATTAATAATAATAATAATAATAATAATGAAATGTCACCATTTGTGGTTGTATTGTATGTTTCCAAACACTTAGTCAAGTGCTCTGCACATAGTTAGCGCTCATTCATTAATTCAATCGTATTTATTGGGCACTTGCTGTGCCGAGCACTGTACTAAGCACTCAATAAATACAATTGAATAAATGAATTGATAGATTGCCACTCCCACCCCTAGGCACAGCAGCGTGGCTCAGTGGAAAGAGCCCGGGCTTTGGAGTCAGAGGTCATGGGTTCAAATCCCGGCTCCACCAATTGTCAGTTGGGTGACTTTGGGCAAGTCACTTCACTTCACTCAGTTACTTCATCTGTAAAATGGGGATGAAGACTGTGAGCCGCCCGTAGGACAACCTGATCACCCTTGTAACCTCCCTAGCGCTTAGAACAGTGCCTTGCACATAGTAAGCGCTTAGTATATGCTATCATTATTATTATTATTATCACCCAGGACTAAACACAGTGCTTTGGACATGGAACATGCTGCACAAATACTACAATTCCTCCTTCTCCTCCTATTATTATTATGATGATGATTATCATCATTATCATCATCTTCATGATCTTCTCTGTGAAGCAGAGAGAAGCAGCGTGGCTCAGTGGAAAGAGCCCGGGCTTGGGAGTCAGAGGTCATGGGTTCAAATCCCAGCTCTGCCAATTGTCAGCTGAGTGACTTGGGCATGTCACTTCACTTCTCTGGGCCTCAGTTCCCTCACCTGTAAAATGGGGATGAAGATTGTGAGCCCCCCGTGGGACAACCTGATCAACTTGTAACCTCCCCAGTGCTTAGAAGAGTGTTTTGCACATCATAAGCGCTTAATAAATGATATTAATAAAAGTTCTTGAGTCCAGGGAGGAGAAGCAGAATGTCCCAGCAGAGACAATACGGGGCTGGGAGTCAGACAACCTGGGTCCTAATCCCGACTCCACCACTTATCTGCTGTGTGACCTTGGACAAGTCACTTCACATACCTGGGCCTCAGTTTCCCCATCTAACCAACGGGAATGAAACAGCTGTTCCCCCTCCTGGAACTCAGACCATAAGCCCTCATGGGCCAGGGGATGTGTCTAAGAATAATAATAATAATAGTAATAATAATAATGATAATAATAATAATAATGATGGTATTTGTTAAGCACTTACAACTTGCCAAGCACTGTTCTAAGCGCTGGGGTAGATACAAGATAATCAGGTTGTCCCACGTGGGTCTCACAGTCTTAATCCCCATTTTATAGATAAGGTAACTGAGGCACAGAGAAGTGAAGTGACTTGCCCAAAGTCACACAGAAGACAAGTGGGAACCGGAATTAGAACCCAAGACCTTTGACTCCCAATAATAGTAATAATAATAACAAACATATAATAATAATAAATATATGACAATAACAGCATTTATTAAGCACTTACTATGTGCAAATAATAATAATAATAATGGCATTTATTAAGCGCTTACTATGTGCAAAGCACTGTTCAAAGCACTGGGGAGGTTACAAGGTGATCAGGTTGTTCCACGGGGGGCTCACAGTCTTAATCCCCATTTTCCAGATGAGGTCACTGAGGCCTAGAGAAGTGAAGTGACTTGCCCAAAGTCACACAGCAGACAAGTGGCAGAACCGGGATTAGAACCCAATACCTCTGACTCCCAAGCCCGGGCTCTTTTCACTAAGCCACGCTGCTTCTCTGATCATCATCAATCATATTTATTGAGCGCTTACTGTGTGCAGAGCACTGTACTAAGCGCTCGATCTTTCTGGATTGTGTCCTCTCCCCCTCCCCACTCTCCCTAGCGCTCAGCACAGGGCTTGGCACATTGCTCTTCTAGACTGGGAGCCCGCTGTTGGGTCGGGACCGTCTCTATCTGTTGCCAACTTGGACTTCCCAAGAGCTTAGTACAGTGCTCTGCGCACAGTAGGCACTCAATAAATACGATTGAATGAATTGCTCATAGGAGAAGCAGCGTGGCCTAGTGGAAAGAGCCCGGGTTTGGGAGTCAGAGTTCGGGGTTCTAATCCCGGCTCTGCCACTGATCAATCAATCAATCAATCGTATTTATTGAGCGCTTACTGTGTGCAGAGCACTGTACTAAGCGCTTACGGCTGTGTGACTTTGGGCAAGTCACTTGACTTCTCTGGGCCCCAGTTCTCTCATCTGTAAAATGGGGATGAAGACTGTGAGCCCCATGTGGGACAACCTGATGACTTTGTATCTACTCCAGCGTTTAGAACAGTGCTTGGCACATAGTAGGCACTTAACAAATACCATTATTATTATTATTATTATTATTATTATTATTATTATTATTATTGTTATTGCAAGCCCAGCGGGGATGGCACACCTAGTGGAGCCGGGTCAATTCGTCCCCTCCAGTGTCATCTCGTGGCCACGAAGAGGATAATAATAATAATAATAATAATAATGATGGCATTTATTAAGCACTTACTACATGCAAAACACTGTTCTAAGCATTGGGGGGGATACAAGGTGATAAGGTTGTCCCACGGGGGCTCACAGTCCTAATCTCCATTTTATAGATGAGGTCACTGAGGCTCAGAGAATAATAGTAATAATGATGGCATTTATTAAGCACTTACTATGTGCAAAGCACTGTTCTAAGTGCTGGGGAGGTTACGAGGTGATCAGGTTGTCCCACGGGGGGCTCACAGTCCTAATCTCCATTTTACAGATGAGGTCACTGAGGCTCAGAGAATAATAATAATAATGATGACATTTATTAAGCACTTACTACGTGCAAAGCACTGTTCTAAGCGCTAGGGAGGTTACGAGGTGATCAGGTTGTCCCACGTGGGGCACATAGTCTTAATCCCCATTTTATAGATGAGGTCACTGAGGCTCAGAGAATAATAATAATGATGATGGCATTTATTAAGCACTTACTACGTGCAAAGCACTGTTCTAAGTGCTGGGGGGATACAAGGTGATCAGGTTGTCCCACGTGGGGCTCACAGTCCTAATCTCCATTTTCCAGATGAGGTCACTGAGGCTCAGAGAATAATAATAATAATGATGGCATTTATTAAGCACTTACTACGTGCAAAGCACTGTTCTAAGCGCTGGGGGGGATACAAGGTGATCAGGTTGTCCCACGTGGGGCTCACAGCCTTAATTTCCATTTTCTAGATGAGATCACTGAGGCTCAGAGAATAATAATAATAATGATGGCATTTATTAAGCACTTACTACGTGCAAAGCACTGTTCTAAGCGCTGGGGGTGATACAAGGTGATCAGGTTGTCCCACGTGGGGCTCACAGTCCTAATCTCCATTTTCCAGATGAGGTCACTGAGGCCCAGGGAAGCTAAGTGACTTGCCCAAGGTCACACAGCCGACATGGGATCCGAACCCACGACCTCCGACTCCCGAGCCCGGGCTCTTTCCACTGAGCCACGCTGCTTTGAGGGGGCCGCCTCCAAGTTGGGGGTGGTAGGAGGGACCCCTTCCTCTCAGCCTCTCCCCTGCATCCCGAGAGGACGCGGGGCTGCCAGGGGAGAGGGAGGCCTGGGGGCCCGCGATCAATCAATCAATCGTATTTATTGAGCGCTTCCTGTGTGCAGAGCACTGGACTAAGCGCTTGGGAAGTCCAAGTTGGCAACATATAGAGGCAGTCCCTACCCAACAGTGGGCTCACAGTCTAAAAGGCCCTGCTGAGAGCTCACCTCCTCCAGGAGGCCTTCCCAGACTGAGCCCCTTCCTTCCTCTCCCCCTCGTCCCCCTCTCCACCCCCCCATCTTACCTCCTTCCCTTCCCCACAGCACCTGTATATATGGATATATGTTTGTACATATTTGTTACTCTATTTATTTTACTTGTACATATCTATTCTATTTATTTTATTCTGTTAGTATGTTTGGTTTCGTTCTCCGTCTCCCCCTTTTAGACCGTGAGCCCACTGTTGGGTAGGGACTGTCTCTAGATGTTGCCAATTTGTCCTTCCCAAGCGCTTAGTCCAGTGCTCTGCACAGAGTAAGCGCTCAATAAATATGATTGATGATGATGATAAAAGGGGGAGAATGGATGTTGGATGTTGGAATCCATCCCCAATATCCCCGCCCCAAGCCCCCACCCTCCCAGCCCGCCAGCCCCCCAACCCCTCGAAAGAAGGAGGAGGAAGAAGAGGTGTCCACTCACGCCTTCTCAAAGGTCTGCCCGGGCTGCTGGGGCCACTGGACGAGGCAGACGGTGCGGGCGGGCAGCTGCTCCGTGGTGGAATAGTAGCCCTGCGGGAAGGCCAGCAGCAGGGCCAGCGTCCAGATCAGTCCCACCACCGCCTGCGTCCACCCCGACGACAGGCGCGGCCTCAGTGGGTAGATGATTGCCATGTACCTGCAACATCCACCCATCAGCGACAGGCCCTGGACCCACCGGCGGCCCGGGCGGGGGTCAGGGGAGGTCAGCAAGGAACCCAGGAGAGAGGTCGGAGGGAGTCAAAAGCGGTCCCGGGGGCTCCCGGGTGGGGTCATGAGAGGTGATAACGATAACCATGATGGTATTTAATAATAATAATGGCATTTGTTAAGCGCTTGCCATGTGCAACCCCCTGTTCTAAGCCCTGTAATGATAACGATGATGGTATTTCATCAATCAATCAATCAATCAATCACATTTATTGAGCGCTTACTGTGTGCAGAGCACTGGACTAAGCGCTTGGGAAGTACAAACTGGCAACACGTAGAGACAGTCCCTACCCAACAGTGGGCTCACAGTCTAAAAGGGGGAGACAGAGAACAGAACCAAACGTACCAACAGAATAAAATAAGTAGGATAGAAATGTACAAGTGAAATAAATAAATAAATAAATAAATGGAGTAATAAATAGTACATATATACAGGTGCTGTGGGGAAGGGAAGGAGGTAAGATGGGGGGATGGAGAGGGGGACGAGGGGGAGAGGAAGGAAGGGGCTCAGTCTGGGAAGGCCTCCTGGAGGAGGTGAGCTCTCAGCAGGGCCTTGAAGGGAGGAAGAGAGCTAGCTTGGCGGAGGGGCAGAGGGAGGGCATGGTATTTGTTAAGCGCTTGCTATGTGCAAAGCCCTGTTCTAAGCACTGTAATGATAACGATGATGGTATTTCATAATAATAATGGCATTTGTTAAGCGCTTGCTATGTGCAAAGCCCTGTTCTAAGCACTGTAATGATAACGATGATGGTATTTCATAATAATAATGGCATTTGCTAAGCGCTTGCTATGTGCAAAGCCCCGTTCTAAGCCCTGTAATGATAATGATGATGGTATTTCATAATAATGGTATTTGTTAAGCGCTTGCTATGTGCAAAGCCCTGTTCTAAGCCCTGTAATGATAATGATGATTGTATTTCATAATAATAATGGTATTTGTTAAGCGCTTGCTATGTGCAAAGCCCTGTTCTAAGGACTGTAATGATAACGATGATGGTATTTCATAATAATAATGGTATTTGTTAAGCGCTTACTATGAGCAAAGCACTGTTCTAAGCACTGGGGGGGATACACGGTGATCAGGTTGCCCCTCGTGAGGCTCACAGTCTTCATCCCCATTTTACAGATCCCCCTTACCTCCTTCCCTTCCCCACAGCACCTGTATATATGTATATATGTTTGTACATATTTGTTACTCTATTTATTTATTTATTTATTTTACTTGTACATATCTATTCTATTTATTTTATTTTGTTAGTATGTTTGGTTTTGTTCTCTGTCTTTCCCTTTTAGACTGTGAGCCCACTGTTGGGTAGGGACTGTCTCTATATGTTGCCAATTTGTACTTCCCAAGCACTTAGTACAGTGCTCTGCACATAGTAAGCGCTCAATAAATACAATTGATAATGATGATGAGATGAGGGAACAGAGCAGTAAAGTGACTTGCCCAAAGTCACCCAGCTGACAATTGGCAGAGCCGGGATTTGAACCCGTGACCTCCGACTCCAAAGCCCGGGCTCTTTCCACTGAGCCACGCTGCTTCTCGCCGTTGTACTGCCCAAGCGCTCGGTCCAGTGCTCTGCGCACAGTAAGTGCTCAGTGAATATGACTGAATGACTGAATGAATGAATTGGAGGGGCAGTGGGGTACAGTGGAAAGAGCCCGGGCTTGGGAGTCGGAGGTCGTGGGTTCAAACCCCGGCTCCGTCGCTTGTCAGCTGGGTGACTTTGGGCAAGTCGTTTCACTTCTCTGGGCCTCAGTGACCTCATCTGGAAAATGGGGAAGAAGACTGTGAGCCCCCTATGGGACAACCTGATCTCCTTAATAATAATAATGGCATTTGTTAAGCACTTACTATGTGCAAAGCGCTGTTCTAAGCACTGGGGGGAATATAAGGTGATCAGGTTGTCTCACGTGGGGCTCATAATCTTACATCATAATCCCCATTTTACAGATCAAGTAACTGAGGCACAGAGAAGTTAAGTGGCTTGCCCAAGGTCACACAGATGACCAATCGCTGAGCCAGGATTCAAACCAATGACTTCTGACTCCTAAGCCCACGCTCTTTCCACTGAGCCACTCTGCTCCTCTCACCTTGTAACCTCCCCAGTGCTTAGAACAGTGCTTTGCACACAGTAAATGCTTAATAAATGCCATCATTATTTGTTAAGCACTTACTACGTGCCAAGCACTGTTCTAAGTGTCGAGGTAATCAATCAATCAATCAATCGTATTTATTGAGCGCTTACTGTGTGCAGAGCACTGTACTAAGCGCTTGGGAAGTACAAGCTGGCAACATATAGAGACAGTCCCTACCCAACAGTGGGCTCACAGTCTAGAAGGGGGAGACAGAGAACAAAACCAAACATACTAACAAAATAAAATAAATAGAATAGATAGGTACAAGTAAACTAAATAAATAAATAGAGTAATAAATATGTACAAACATATATACATGTATACAGGTGCTGTGGGGAAGGGAAGGAGGTAAGATGGGTGGGGATGGAGAGGGGGACGAGGGGGAGAGGAAGGAAGGGGCTCAGTCTGGGAAGGCCTCCTGGAGGAGGTGAGCTCTCAGTAGGGCCTTGAAGGGAGGAAGAGAGCTAGCTTGGCGGATGGGCAGAGGGAGGCCATTCCAGGCCCGGGGGAGGACGTGGGCCGGGGGTCGATGGCGGGACAGGCAAGAACGAGGCCTAACGGTGAGGAGATTAGCGGCAGAGGAGCGGAGGGTGCGGGCTGGGCTGGAGAAGGAATGAAGGGAGGTGAGGGAGGAGGGGGCCAGCGGATGGATGGACAGCCTTGAAGCCCAGGGTGAGGAGTTTCTGCCTGATGTGCACATTGATTGGTAGCCACTGGAGATTTTTGAGGAGGGGAGTAACATGCCCAGAGCGTTTCTGGACAAAGACAATCCGGGCAGCAGCGTGAAGTATGGATTGAAGTGGGAAGAGACACGAGGATGGGAGATCAGAGAGAAGGCTGATGCAGTAGTCCAGATGGGATAGGATGAGAGCTTGAACAAGCAAGGGAGCGGTATGGATGGAGAGGAAAGGGCGGATCTTGGCAATGTTGCGGAGCTGAGACCGGCAGGTTTTGGTGACGGCTCGGATGTGAGGGGTGAATGAGAGAGCGGAGTCGAGGATGACACCAAGGTTGCGGGCTTGTGAGACGGGAAGGATGGTAGTGCCATCAACAGAGATGGGAAAGTCAGGGAGAAGGCAGGGTTTGGGAGGGAAGACAAGGAGTTTAGTCTTGGACATGTTGAGTTTTAGGTGGCAGGCGGACATCCAGATGGAGATGTCCTGAAGGCAGGTAATAATCATAAGAAGAAGAAGAATGATGGTATTTGTTAAGTGCCTACTATGTGCAAAGCACTGTTCTAAGCACTGGGGAGGTTACAAGGTGATCAGGTTGTCCTACGGGGGGCTCACAGTTTTAATCCCCATTTTACAGATGAGGGAACTGAGGCCCAGAGAAGCAAAGTGACTTGCCCTAGGTCACACAGCAGACAAGTGGCAGAGCCGGGATGAAAAACCATGACTTTCTGAGTCCTAGGCCCGGGCTCTAGCCACTAAACCACGCTGTCCGGAAGCCCATTGTTGGGTAGGGACCGTCTCTATATGTTGCCGCCTTGTACTTCCCAAGCGCTTAGTACAGTGCTCTGCACACAGTAAGCGCTCAATAAATACGATTGAATGAATGAATGAATGAACCCAGGTGAGGTCTTGAGAGGTCAAACTGGCACCTAAGAGAGGTCATGAGAGGTCAAGAGCGGTCAAGACAGTGCACAGGTGAGTTCATGAGATGTCATTCATTCATTCATTCATTCACACATTCAATGGTATTTGTTGAGCACTTACTGTGTGCAGAGCACTGGACTAAGCACTTGGGAAGTACAAGCTGGCAATATATACAGACAGTCCCTACCCAACAACGGGCTCACAGTCTAGAAGGGGGAGACAGACAACAAAACAAAACATGTGGACAGGTGTCAAGTTGTCAGAACAAATGGAATTAAAGCTAGCTGCACATCATTAACAAAATAAATAGAATAGTAAATATGTACAAGTAAAATCAATAGAGTAATAAATCTGTACAAACATATAGACAGGTGCTGTGGGGAGGGGAAGGAGGCAGGGCGTGGGGGATGGGGAGGAGGAGAGGAAAAAGGGGGCTCAGTCTGGGAAGGCCTCCTGGAGGAGGTGAACCCAGAACCCAGGAGAAGTCTTGAGAGGTCATGACAGGTCAACCTGGAACCCAGGGCGTGGCTCAGTGGAAAGAGCCTGGGCTTTGGAGTCAGAGGTCATGGGTTCAAATCCTGACTCTGCCAATTGTCAGCTGTGTAACTTTGGGCAAGTCACTTCACTTCTCTGGGCCTCAGTTACCTCATCTGGAAAATGGGGATTAAGACTGTGGGCCCCCGTGGGACAACCTTATCACCTTGTAACCTCTCCAGCGCTTAGAACAGTGCTTTGCACATAGTAAGCACTTAATAAATGCCATCATTATTATTATTATTATTATTATGAGAGGTCAAATTGGTACCCAGGAAAGGTCATGAGAGGTCAACTCGGCACCCAGGAGGCCTGGGAGTCAACAGGACCTGGGTTCTAATCCCAGCTCTGCCACTTGTCTGCTGGGTGACCTTGGGCAAGTCACTTAATTTCTCTGAGCCTCAGTTCCCTCATCTGGAAAATGGGGATGAAGACTGTGAGCCCCATGTGGCACAGGGACTGTGTCCAACCTGATTAGCTGCATCTCCCCCAAGGTTTAGAACAGTGCTTGACACATAGTAAGCGCTTAACAAATACCATCAACATCATCATCATCATCATTATCATCATAACGTTATTTGTTAAGTGCTTACTATGCACCAGGCACTGTACTAAGCACTGGGGTGGATACAAGCGAATCGGGTTGGACACAGTCCCTGCCCCTCGTGGGGCTCACAGTCTTAAACCCCATTTTCCAAATGACGGAACTGCCAGTCCAGCCGTCGTGATTTTCCACTCTCAACCGAAAGCAGAGTTCCCCAATGGCTTCGAACTTAGAGTGGCAGCATTTATTATAGTGATAGCATTTATTAAGCGCTTACTATGTGCAAAGCACTGTTCTAAGCGCTGGAGAGGTTACAAGGCGATCGGGTGGTCCCATGGGGGGCTCACAGTCTTCATCCCCTTTTTACAGATGAGGTCACTGAGGCCCAGAGTGGTGACTCGCCCAAAGTCACACAGCTGACAATTGGCAGAGCCGGGATTTGAATCCATGACCTCTGACTCCAAAGCCCGGGCTCTTTCCACTGAGCCATGCTGCTTCTTTGCTTCTCAGTAAGCGCTCAAACCTTAAACTTAAACCTTAATATACCTTAATATATAAAATACCTTATATAATAAGGTACCTTGTTATATAACATAAATTCTATTTATTTTGTTGGTATTGACACCTGTTTACTTGTATTGCTTTGCTGTCTGTCTCCCCCTTCTAGACTGTGAGCCTGTTGTTGGGTAGGGACCGTCTCTGTTGCCGATTTGTACTTTCCAAGCACTTAGTACAGTGCTCTGCACACAGTAATAATAATAATGATAATGATAGCATTTATTAAGCGCTTACTATGTGCAAAACACTGTTCTAAGTGCTGGGGAGGTTACAAGGTGATCGGGTTGTCCCACGGGGGGCTCACAGTCTTCATCCCCATTTTCCAGATGAGGTAACTGAGGCCCAGAGAAGTGAAGTGACTTGCCCAAATGATAGCATTTATTAAGCACTTACTATGTGCAAAACACTGTTCTAACTGCTGGGGAGGTTACAAGGTGATCGGGTTGTCCCACAGGGGGCTCACGGTCTTCATCCCCATTTTCCAGATGAGGGAACTGAGGCCCAGAGCAGTGAAGTGACTTGCCCTAAGTCACCCAGCTGGCAATCGGTGGAGCCGTAACCTGAACCCGTGACCTCTGACTCCAAAGCCCGGGCTCTTTCCACTGAGCCGTGCTGCTTCTCTGCTTCTCAGTAAGCGCTCAGTAAATACGATTGAATGAACTGAATGAATACGTCTCCCAGCGCTTCGTGCAGTGTCTGGTACATAGTAAACTCTTAAAAATTGCCATTTTAAAAAATCAAGTTTGCAGTGTATCGGGGGAGGCAGGTGGAACTAATATGAATAAGCAATTTATAAATATAATGTATAATTATATATTATAATATAATATCATTATAAAATAAAATAATATAATATAACATAATATAATATAATATAATATAATATAAAATACATTATAATATAAAATAATATATAATATAATATAATATAATATAATATAATATAATATAATATAATATATAATATAATATAATATATAATATAATTATATATTATATATCACATATGTAACATAATAATATATAATATCAATAATATAATTGCTATAATCATTACTACTAATTATTAATTATTATATAATAAGATATAATAATAAAATAATATATTACAGATAATATATTATATATAATATTATATATTATATTTATAAATTACTTATTCACATTAGTCCCACCTGCCTCCCCCGATACACTGTAAACTTGATATTATATATATATATATAAAATTATAAATAACTACATGAATAAGTAATTTATAATATATAATCTAAAGAGACCCCTCTCGGGGTCACACCCGGAGAGTTTCCAGTCCTCTACCAGTTCCGACTGCGGGAGGGAGAGTGAAGCAGAGGCCTATTTCATTCCTAGCATGGCCAGTGGCTAGCGAGTGGCAGGCCAATGGCTACATCATCAATCGTATTTATTGAGCGCTTACTGTGTGAAAACTCCCTCATGCTGGTCAACAGTGTCATGGGAGAGAGAAGAGGGTAGAGTCTCAAGTTTACTGCACGGAAGGAGGCAATGGTCACCCACTTCCAGTTTTTTCCAAGAAAACTCTATGGATCCGCTACCAGAACGATTGCAGATGGAAGTGGGGTGTCCTGGGAGATTAATAATAATTATGGTATGTTTAATGGTATCTATTAGGCATTTACTATGTGCCAGACACCGTCCTAAGTGCTGGAATAAATACAAGCGAATCAAGGTGGACACATTCCGTATACCACATGGGGCTGCTTTTCCAGAGGAGGGTAACTGAGGCACAGAGAAGTTAAATGACTTGCTCAAGGTCACGCAGCCGAGAGGTGGCATATTCATTCATGCATTTCATTCAGTCGCATTTATTCATCATCATCATCATCAATCGTATTTATTGAGCGCTTACTGTGTGCAGAGCACTGGACTAAGCGCTTGGGAAGGACAAGTTGGCAACATCTAGAGACAGTCCCTACCCAACAGTGGGCTCACAGTCTAGAAGGGGGAGACAGAGAACAAAACCAAACATACTAACAAAATAAAATAAATAGAATAGATATGTACAAGTAAAATAAATAAATAAATAGAGTAACAAATATGTACAAACATATATACATATATACAGGTGCAGTGGGGAAGGGAAGGAGGTAAGATGGGGGGGATGGAGAGGGGGACGAGGGGGACGAGATGGTCCCTTCCCAGTGTTGTGGAGTTGGGGATGGGGCAAATATCAAATGCCCAGAGGTCCGAGATCCCAACGCGTAGATGATGCAAAAGGGAGATGGAGGTGGGGAAAAGAAAGGCTTCATCTGAGAAAAGTATCTTCCCTGCCTAAGCCTCATTTCCCCTATTCCTTGTCCCATTCATTCATTCATTCATTCATTCATTCATTGGGTAGGGACTGTCTCTATATGTTGCCAACTTGGACTTCCCAAGCGCTTAGTCCAGTGCTCTGCACACAGTAAACGCTCAATAAATACGATTGATTGATTGATTCATTCATTCATTCATTCAATCCTATTGATTGAGCGCTTACTGTGTGCAGAGCACTGGACTAAGCTCTTGGGAAGTCCAAGTTGGCAACATATAAAGACGGTCCCTACCCAACAACGGACTCACAGTCTAGAAGGGGGAGATGGACAACAAAACAAAACTTGTGGACAGGTGTCGAGTCATCAGAAGAAACAGAAATAAAGCGAGATGCACATCATTAACAAAATAAATAGAATAGTGAATATGTACAAGTAAAATAAATGGAGTAATAAATCTGTACAAACATATATACAGGTGCTGTGGGGAGGGGAAGGAGGTAGGGCCGGGGGGATGCGGAGGAGGAGAGGACAAAAGGGGGCTCAGTCTGGGAAAGCCTTCTGGAGGAGGTGAGCTCTCAGTAATAATAATAATAATAATAATAATGGCATTTATTAAGCACTTACTAAGTACAGAGCACTGTTCTAAGCACTGGGGAATTTACAAGGTGATCAGGTTGTCCCACGTGGGGCTCACAGTCTTCATCCCCATTTTACAGATGAGGGAACTGAGGCCCAGAGAAGTTAAGTGACTTGCCCAAAGTCACACAGTTGACAAGTGGTGGAGCCGGGATTTGAACCCATGACCTCTGACTCCAAAGCCCGTGCTTTTTCCACTGAGCCACGCAGTAGAGCTTTGTATCTCTTCCTTTTAAACTCTTGATATTCACCCCCCCCTCAGTCCCACAGTGTCTGCTGTGTGACCTTGGGCAGGTCACTTCACCTCTCTGTGCCTCACTTGCCTCATCTGTAAAATGGGGATTGAGATTGGGGGCCCCGTGTGGGACAGCGACTTTGTCCAAACAAATGATGTTGTATTTACAGTGCCTGGCACATAGTAAGCGCTTCATTCATTCATTCATTCATTCAATCGTATTTATTGAGCGCTTACTGTGTGCAGAGCATTGGACTAAGCGTTTGGGAAGTACAAGTTGGCAACATATGGAGACGGTCCCTACAAAAGAGCAATGATGATTGTGCCCAGGCCGGGATGGTTCTCTGGCTTCCCGCTGCCCAGACCTCATCATCTCTTGAAGAGAAGGGGATCACACACTGTAGAATAAATTTCCAAAACCCGAGCAGGAACATTCCATTCCTATCCCGCTCCTTGTCGACCGGAGACATAAATTAAGCCACCCTCGGGGAATTAGCAGCCGCCCAAGGAGAAATTCACCCTGGCAGCGGCAGGACACTTTTATGGGTCTCTTCCCCGTCACGGAGCTCGTTGGAGGGCCCTCGTTTGAAGGCTGAATCCATTTCCATCTAGATGATAATAAGACCATGAAAGATAAGCGGCTTGGAGAGATCATAAAAGACGCAGCCACAGAACACTTCAGGGTTGGCGTGTGTTTTTTGTCTTTTTTTTTTATTTCTGGGACGAGTGGATTAGCAAGCTAGAGCTGGCGGAGAAGCGCCGTTGTTTTTCCTCAGAAGCCTGTGGCTGGCTGGCATTCCTGAAATATATGTCCCAGACACATCCATGCTTTGAGACTCTTTTCCCATCTATGGACCGGCCGAGCAAAGTGGGGAAGAAACGGAACAAGGGAGTCGGGAGACCTAGTCCCTTTTCTGTGCCTCAGTGACCTCATCTGTAAGATGGGATTTGAGATTGTGAGCTCCTCATGGGAAAGGGACTGTGTCCAGCTCGATTGGCTCCTATCCACCCCAGCGCTTAGTACGGTGCCTGGAAACAGAGTAAGCGCTGAACAAATGCCATCGTTATTCATCCCAGCTCGGCCCCCGGCCTGCTGTGTGACCTTGGACAAGTCACCGGACCTCTCTGGGCCTCAGTTTCCTCGTGTGCAAAACAAGAATTGAATACCTGCTCTCCCTCCCGGCGCTAGGGTAGATACAAGCTATTCAGGTTGGACACAATCCGTGTCCCACATCTCTTCAAGAGATGACGAAGTTTGGGCAGCGGGAAGCCAGAAAACCATCCTGGCCTGGGCACAATCATCATTGCTCTTTTTTTTTCTAAAAAAAAATGGCATTTCTGAAGCGCTTACTATGTGCCAGGGAGTGTGCTAAGCGCTAGGGTAGATACGAGCTATTCATACCGAGCTTGTACGAGCTTGTATTTACCCCAGCACTTGGAACAGTGCCTGGCACACAGTAAATGCTTAACAAATACCGCAGTTATAATTGATGGAGCCTTTACTCTGTGCAGAGCACTGTACTAAGCATTTGGAAGAAGACTGTGAGCCCACTGTTGGGTAGGGACTGTCTCTATATGTTGCCAATTTGTACTTCCCAAGCGCTTAGTACAGTGCTCTGCACATAGTAAGCGCTCAATAAATATGATTGATTGATTGATACAATAGAACAAAAACGTTCCCTGCCCACAACAAGCCTACAGTTTAGAGGGGGAGTTAGACATTAATAGAAATAAGATTAAAAGCAAGTCAATTCTCTTCTCCGGGAGGGAGGGCAGGTATTCAATTCTTGTTTTGCACACGAGGAAACTGAGGCCCAGAGAGGTCCGGCGACTTAATAATAAAACTAATAATGGTATTTTATTAAGCGCTTACTATGTGCAAAGCACTGTTCCAAGCACTGGGGAGGTTACAAGGTGATCAGGTTGTCCCATGGGGGGCTCACAGTCTTAATCCCCATTCTACAGATGAGGTAACTGAGGCCCAGAGAAGTTAAGTGACATGCCCAAAGTCACACAGCTGGCAATTGGCAGAGCCAGGGTTTGAACCCATGACCTCTGACTCCAAAGCCCGGGCTCTTTCCACCGGGCCATGCTGCTTCTCTGTGACCTGTGTGACTTGTCCAAGGTCACACAGCAGGACTGTCTGCGTCCCACATGGGGTTCACAGCCTTCATCTCCATTTTACAGAGGAGGTAATGGAGGCCCAGAGAAGTGAAGTGACTTGCCCAAGGTCACACAGGGGACAGGTGTCAGAGCCGGGTTTAGAACGCAGGTCCTTCTGACACCCAGGCCTGTCCTTTAACCACTAGGTTTCACTGCTTCTCTGGGCCATGCTGCTCGCTGTGTGCAGGGAACATGTCTACTAACTCTCTTTTCCTCTCCCAAGTGCTTAGTACAGTGTTCTGCACACAGTAAGCGCTAAATAACTACGATTGAATGAATGAAGAAGCTTTTGTTTTGTTGCCTGCCTCCCCCTTCTAGACTGTGAGCCCGTTGTTGGGTAGGGACTGTCTCTAGATGTTGCCAACTTGGACTTCCCAAGCGCTTAGTACAGTGCTCTGCACACAGTAAGCACTCAATAAATACGATTGATTGATTGATTCTCTGAGCCTCAGTTACCTCATCTGTAAAATGGGGATTCATTCATTCATTCATATTTATTGAGCACTTACTGTGTGCAGAGCACTGTACTAAGCGCTTGAGAAGTACAGGTTGGCAACATCTAGAGACGGTCCCTACCCAACAGTGGGCTCACAGTCTAGAAGGGGGAGACAGAGAACAAAACAAAACATGTGGACAGGTGTCAAGTCATCAGAATAAATAGAAATAAAGCTAGATGATGATGATGATGGCATTCATTTATTCATTCATTCATTCAATCAATCGTATTTATTGAGCGCTTACCTGTGCAGAGCACTGTACTAAGCGCTTGGGAAGTACAAGTTGGCAACAACTAGAGACGGTCCCTACCCAACAGTGGGCTCACAGTCTTAAGCACTTACTATGTGCAAAGCACTGTTCTAAGCACTGGGGAGGTTACAAGGTGATGAGGTTGTCCCACGGGGGGCTCACAGTCTTCATCTCCATTTTACAGATGAGGTAACTGAGGCCCAGAGAAGTGAAGTGACTTGTCCAAAGTCACCCATCTGACAATTAGAGAAGCAGCATGGCACAGTGGAAAGAGCCTGGGCTTTGGAGTCAGAGGTCGTGGGTTCAAATCCCGGCTCCACTAATTGTCAGCTGTGTGACTTTGGGCAAGTCACTTCTCTGAGCCTCAGTTACCCCATCTATAAAATGGGGATTAAGACTGTGAGCCCCCTGTGGGACAACCTGATCACCTTGTAACCTTCCCAGCGCTTAGAACAGTGCTTTGCACATAGTAAGCGCTTAATAAATGCCATCATCATTATTATTATTATTATTAATTGCCGGAGATGGGATTTGAAGCCATGACCTCTGACTCCAAAGTCCAGGCTCTTTCCACTGAGCCATGCTGCTAGATGAACCTCATTAACATATGTATATATGTTTGTACATATTTATTACTCTATTTATTTATTTACCTTACTTGTACATATCTATTTTATTTATTTTGTTTTGTTAGTATGTTTGGTTTTGTTCTCTGTCTCCCCCTTCTAGACTGTGAGCCCACTTTTGGGTAGGGACTGTTTCTATGTGTTGCCGACTTGTACTTCCCAAGTGCTTAGTACAGTGCTCTGCACACAGTAAGCGCTCAATAAATACGATTGATTGATTGATTAGCAAAAGAAATAGAATAGTAAATATGTACAAGTAAAACAGAGTAATAAATCTGTACAAACATATATACAAATAAATACGATTGAATGAATAAATGAATAAATGAAGGGAGCTCACAGGTGAACGTGATTTGTTGGTACGGTTTGTTCTGAGCCGGTTTTCTGGACGGGATGTCGGGTAAGTGAGGAGAAACGGTCAGGTGTAAGGGCCGAAACGATTTACACTGAAAAATGGATTAAATGGGATTAAAATGAATTAGCCGGTGCCGTCCAGCTATCCGTGGCCTGTTTCTGCAGAACGGTTCTGGGCGCTGGACAATCGGTGTCCGTCTAAAAGAGTCCATCGCCGGCCCTATCTCCATGTCCAGGCCAGAACCGATCAATCAATCAGGATGATCATCATCATCATAATAATAATGATGGCATTTATTAAGCGCTTACTATGTGCAAAGCACTGTTCTAAGCGCTGGGGAGGTTGCAAGGTGATCAGGTTGTCCCACGGGGGGCTCACAGTCTCAATCCCCATTTTACAGATGAGGGAACTGAGGCCCAGAGAAGTTAAGTGACTTGGCCAAAGTCACACAGCTGACAAGTGGCGGGAGCCGGGGATTTGAACCCATGACCCCTGACTCCAAAGCTCAGGCTCTTTCCATTGAGCCATGCTGCTTCATCATCATCAATCGTATTTATTGAGTGCTTACTGTGTGCAGAGCACTGTACTAAGCGCTTGGGAAGTACAAGTTGGCATGTACAAGATGCTGTATTGAGCGCTTCCTGGAAGCACTTGGGAGACTGCAGGATATGATCCCTGCCCTCAAGGAGCATCCCTGTGTGCAGAGCACTGTACTGAGCGCTTGGGAGAGCCCAGTAGAGCTAGGAGACACGATCCCTGCCCTTAAGGCGCTGACAGTCTAGGTGGGGAGACAGGCACTTCGGTAGGTCAGACACTAGAGAAGCAACGTGCCTCAGTGGAAAGAGCCCAGGCTTTGGAGTCAGAGGTCGTGGGTTCAAATCCCGGCTCCGCCACTTGTCAGCGTGGTGACTTGGGGCAAGTCACTTCACTTCTCTGGGCCGCAGTTCCCTCATCTGTAAAATGGGGATGAAGACTGTGAGCCCCCCGTGGGACAACCTGATCACCTTGTATCCCCCCAGCGCTTAGAACAGTGCTTTGCATGGAGTAAGTGCTTAATAAATGCCCTTATTTTTATTATTATTAGAGAAGCAGCATGCCTCAGTGGAAAGAGCTGGGGCTTTGGAGTCAGAGGTCATGGGTTTAAATCCCAGCTCCGCCACTTGTCAGCTGGGTGGCTCTGGGCAAGTCACTTCACTTCCCTGTGCCTCAGTTACCTCATCTGTAAAATGGGGATTAGGACTGTGAGCCCCATGTGGAACAACCTGATCACCTTGTAACCACCCCAATGCTCAGAACAGTGCTTGGCACGTAGTAAGCGCTCAATAAATGCCACCATCATCATCATTATTATTAGAGAAGCAGCGTGACTCAGTGGAAAGAGCCCGGGCTTTGGAGTCGGAGGTCATGGGTTCAGATCCTGGCTCCACCACCTGTCAGCTGGGTGACTTTGGGCAAGTCACTTCACTTCTCTGGGCCTCAGTTCTCTCATCTGTAAAATGGAGATGAAGACTGTGAGCCCCACGTAGGACAACCTGATCACCTTGTAACCTCCCCAGCACTTAGAACAGTGCTTTGCACATAGTAAGTGCTTAATAAATGACATCATTATTATTATTATTATTATTATTAGAGAAGCAGCAAACCTCAGTGGAAAGAGCCCGGGCTTTGGAGTCAGAGGTCATGGGTTTAAATCCCAGCTCCGCCACTTGTCAGCTTGGTGACTCTGGGCAAGTCACTTCACTTCTCTGTGCCTCAGTTCCCTCATCTGTAAAATGGGGATGAAGACTGTGAGCCCCCCCATGGGACAACCTGATCACCTTGTAACCACCCCAGTGCTTAGAACAGTGCTTGGCACGTAGTAAGTGCTTAATAAATGCCATTATTATTATTATTCTTGGGAGAGCAATCGAGAATAAAGGTCTGTGGTGGGAGTTGCTTGGGGAAGGAGTGTGTGTGTGTGCTTGTTGTGGGCAAGGATTGTCAGTCTTTATTGTTGCATTATGCTTTTCCAAGCGCTTAGTACAGTGCTCGGCACACAGTAAGCGCTAAGTAAGCATGAACAGTCTGTTCATGTTCACAGTCTGTTCACACCTCTGAGTGTGAGGCCCGGGCTCTTTCCAGATGGCCCAAATTTGGAAAGTATCCTATCAGTCATGTTTATGAATTTATTACTTATTTTTTATGATCAGGTACTCAGGATTTGGGGGAGTACAATAGAATTAGTAGTCTTGATCCCAATCTTCAAGTTGCTTATGGTCTACCAGGTTACAGAGCACTGTACTGAGCAATTGGAGAATCCAGTAGAATTAGTAGACAGGATCCCTGCCCTCAAGGAGCTGGGAAGTCTACTGTGTGCAGAGTCCCGTATTGAGTGCTTGGGAGAGGATGATAATAATAATATGAAGGCATTTATTAAGTGCTTACTATGTGCAAAGCACTGTACTAAGTGCTGGGGAGGTTACAAGGTGATCAGGATGATAGAGTTAGTAGACACCATCCCTGCCATCAAGGAGGTTCCAGTTTACTGGGAAAGAGTCGTCTTTGCCATTCATTCATTCAATCGTATTTATTGAGCGCTTACTGTGTGCAGAGCACTGGACTAAGCGCCTGGAAAGTACAATTCAGCCATCTCTGCCACTGCTCCGATGAGCAAATGCTGAGAACTCCTTAGATTTCCCTCCCTGCTGTGGAGGAATGTACCCAGGTAATAATAATAATAATAGTAATAATAATAATTGCAGTACTTGTTCATTCATTCATTCATTCAATCGCATTTATTAAGTGCTTACTGTGTGCAGAGCACTGTACTAAGCACCTGCAAAGTCCAATTCAGCCAACTCTGCCACTGCTCCTATGAGCAAGCGTTGAGAACTCCTTAGATTTCCCTCCCTGCTGTGGTGGAAAGTGGCCAGGTAATAATAATAATGATTGCAGTATTTGTTCATTCATTCAATCATATTTATTAAGTGCTTACTGTGTGCAGAGCACTGTACTAAGCACCTGCAAAGTCCAATTCAGCCATCTCTGCCACTGCTCCGAAGAGCAAGCGCTGAGAACTCCTTAGATTTCGCTCCCTGCTGTGGAGGAAAGTGGCCAGGTAATAATAATAATGATTGCAGTATTTGTTCATTCATTCATTCATTCAATCAATCAATCAATCGTATTTATTAAGTGCTTACTGTGTGCAGAGCACTGTACTAGGCGCTTAAGCTAAGTGCTTTGTTAAGCACTTTCTATGTACCAAGCACTGTTCTAGACTGTGAGCCCGCTGTTGGGTAGGGACCGTCTCTATATGTTGCCAACTTGGACTTCCCAAGTGCTTGGTACAGTGCTCTGCACACAGGAAGCGCTCAGTAAATACGATTGAATGAATGAATGTATGTCACTCCCACAACTCCGGGCACAGGACAGGCAAGGCAAAACCTCCTCACCCTGGGCTTCCAGGCTGTCCATCCATCCCCTGGCCCCCTCCTACCTCTCCTCCCTTCTGTCCTTCTCCAGCCCAGCCCGCACCCTCTGCTCCTCTGCCGCTAATCTCCTCACCGTTAGGCCTCATTCTCGCCTTTCCCGCCATCGACCCCCTGCCCACGTCCTCCCCCGGGCCTGGAATGACCCCAATCCCTCTGCCCATCCGCCAAGCTCGCTCTCTTCCTCCCTTCAAGGCCCTACTGAGAGCTCACCTCCTCCAGGAGGCCTTCCCATACTCAGCCCCCTCCTTCCCTCTCTCCATCCCTCCCACCTTACCTCCTTCCCTTCCCCACAGCACCTGTATAGATGTATATATGCTTGTACGTATTTATTACTCTGTTCATTTATTTATCTTACTTGTACAGATTCTATTTATTTTATTTTGTTAATATGTTTTGTTTTGTTCTCTGTTTCCCCCTTCTAGACTGGGAGCCCACTGTTGGGTACGGACAGTCTCTATATGTTGCCAACTTGTACTTCCCAAGTGCTTAGTACAGTGCTGTGCACACAGTAAGCGCTCAATAAATATGATTGAATGAATGAATGAATGAGGAGGACAAGGAAGGGGGTAATAATAACAATAATGATGCTGATGGCATTTATTTAGTGCTAACTATGTGCAAAGCACTGTTCTAAGTGCTGGGGAGGTTACAAGGTAATCAGGTTGTCCCACATGGGGCTCACAGTCTTAATCCCCATTTTACAGATGAGGGAACTGAGGCACAGAGAAGTTAAGTGACCTGCCCAAAGTCACACAGCTGACAATTGGCAGAGCCGGGATTTGAACCCATGAACTCTTACTCCCAAGCCCGGGCTCTTTCCACTGAGCCACGCTTGCTTCCAACAGCGCCTTCCCTTCTGCTTTCAAACATGCCCATTTTTTAAAGGTATTTGTTAAGCACTTACTATGTGACAATCAATCAATCAATCAATCAATAGTATTTATTGAGCGCTTACTGTGTGCAGAGCACTGGACTAAGCGCTTGGGAAGTCCAAGTTGGCAACGTATAGAGATGGTCCCTACCCAACAGTGGGCTCACAGTCTAAAAGGGGGAGACAGAGAACAAAACCAAACATACTAACAAAATAAAATAAATAGAATAGATATGTATCCCGGCTCTGCCAATTGTCAGCTGTGTGACTTTGGGCAAGTCACTTCATTTCTCTGGGCCTCAGTTCCCTCATCTGTAAAATGGGGATGAAGACTGTGAGCCCCCTGTGGGACAACCTGATCACCTTGTAACTTCCCCAGCGCTTAGAACAGTGCTTTGCACATAGTAAGCACTTAATAAATGCCATTATTATTATTATTATTATTATGTACAAGTAAAATAAATAAATAAATAAATAGAGTAATAAATATGTACAAAATATGTACAGTGTACATATTACAGTATGTACTAATATGTACAGTAGTAAATATGTACAGTTACAGGCACTATACTAAGCGCAGGGGCCGGTACAAGCATATTGTGTTGGACACAGTCCCTGCCCGACGTGGGGCTCACAGTCCCAATCCTCTTTTTACAGATGAGGGAACTGAGGCACACGAAAGTAAAATGACTTGCCCAAGGTTACCCAGCAGACAAGTGGTGGAGATTAGAATCCAGGCCCGGGCTCAATCCACTAAGCCACGCTGCTTCTCCTATCCTAGTCATGTCTCTCCTATCCTAAAAAATCCCTCCCTTGACCCCCCTGGCTCCTTCAATCAATCATATTTATTGAGCGCTTACTGTGTGCAGAGCACTGTACTAAGCGCTTGGGAAGTACAAGTTGGCAACATATAGAGACAGTCCCTACCCAACAGTGGGCTCACAGGCTAAAAGACTCCTTCCAGTTATCGTTCCATCTCTGTTCTATGTTTCTTCTCCAAATCCCTTGAGCAAGCTGTCTACACCAGCTGCCTCAAGTTTTCGTTCATTCAGTCGTATTTATTGAGCACTTACTGTGTGCAGAGCACTGTACTAAGCGCTTGGGAAGTACAAATTGGCAACATATAGAGACGGTCCCTACCCAACAGCGGGCTCACAGTCTAGAAGGGGGAGACCGACCACAAAACAAAACATAATAATAATAATGATGGCGTTTATTAAGCGCTTACTATGTGCAAAGCACTGTTCTAAGCGCTGGGGAGGTTACAAGGTGATCAGGTTGTCCCACATGGGGCTCACAGTCTTCATCCCCATTTTATAGATGGGAGAACCGAGGGCCAGAGAAGTGAAGTGACTTGCCCAAAGTCACCCAGCTGGCAATTGGCAGAGCCGGGGTTTGAACCAATGACCTCTGACTCCAAAGCCCGGGCTCTTTCCACCGAGCCGCGCTGCTTCTCCATATTAACAAAATCAAATAGATAGAATAAATATGTACAAGTAAAATAAATAGAGTAATAAATATGTAATTCTGTCCTGGATCCCCTCCAGTCTGGTTTCCGTCCCCTTCATTCCACAGAAACCACCCTCTCGGAGGTCACCGATCAGCTCCTTCTCGCCAAATCCAAGGGCCTCTACTCCATCCTCTTCCTCCTCCACCTCTCACCCATTTTCATCACTGTGGACCATCCCTTTCTCCTGGAAACACTTTCCAAACTTGGCTTCAGGAACGTTGTCCTATCCGGGTTCTCCTCCTCTCTCTCTGGCCTCCTTCGCGGGTTCCTCCTCTACAGTGCTCTGCACACAGTAAGCGCTCAATAAAAACGATTGATTGATTGATTGCCTCCCACCCCTCGAGGTTCAATTCAGTCCTGGGCCCCTTCTATCCTGAGAAGCAGCGTGGCTCAGTGGAAAGGGTAACGGGCTTTGGAGCCAGAGGTCATGGGTTCAAATCCCGGCTCCGCCAACTGTCAGCTGTGTGACTTTGGGCAAGTCACTTCACTTCTCTGGGCCTCAGTTCCCTCATCTGTCAAATGGGGATTAAGACTGTGAGCCCCCCGTGGGACAACCTGATCACCTTGTAACCTCCCCAGTGCTTAGAACAGTGCTTTGCACATAGTAAGCGCTTAATAAATGCCATTATAATAATCCTCTGACCCCCAAGCCCCGGCGCTCTCCGCTGACGTGATGTAGTATCTAGAGCCCGAGACTGGGAGTCAGAAGATGATGATGATGATGATGATGATGATGATGATGGCATTTATTAAGCGCTTACTATGTGCAAAGCACTGTTCTAAGCGCTGGGGAGGTTACAAGGTGATCAGGTTGCCCCACGGGGGGCTCACAGTCTTAATCCCCATTTCATAGATGAGGTAACTGAGGCCCAGAGAAGTTAAGTGACTTGCCCAAAGTCACACAGCTGACAAGTGGCGGAGCCGGGATTTGAACCCATTACCTCTGACTCCAAAGCCCGTGCTCTTTCCACTGAGCCACGAAGATAATAATAATAATAATGGCATTTATTAAGCGCTTACTATGTGCAAAGCACTGTTCTAAGCGCTGGGAAGGTTACAAGGTGATCAGGTTGTCCCCCGGGGGGATCACAGTCCCCATTTTACAGATGAGGTAACTGAGGCACAGAGAAGTGAAGCGACTTGCCCAAGGTCACACATCAGACGTATGGCGGAGCCAGGATTAGAACCCATGACCTCTGACTCCCAAGCCCGTGCTCTTTCCACTGAGCCACGCTGCTTCTCATGGGTTCTAATCCCGGCTCCGCTATTTGTCCGCTGTGTGGCCCTGGGCAAGTCACTTTCCTTCTCTGTGCCTCAGTTCCCTCATCTGTAAAATGGAGGGAGTCCCACATGGGACAGGAACCAGGTCCAACCCGATTTGTTCGTAGCCACCCCAGCTTTTCGTGCAGCGCCTGATCCGTAGTAAGGGCTTAAGAAATACCATTATTATTATTATGATTATCATTGGCAGAGCCTCCTCCAGTCAGCGTCTGTTTCTGAGGCTAATTCAGTCTTCTCTCCCTGACAGGAAAAGCCATGTATTACCACGTCCAAGCTAATAACAAAACAACGCTGAGAGCTCAGCGGGTTCACGGAGAATTGTCGTCTCTTCCCTCCCAACCCCGTCTGATTTAGTGTCCTCTGCCAAACACCGCCGCTTTTCCATTTCGCACTAAACATGTCAATGATCTGAATTTCTCACTTCCCCTCATCTCCAGCTTGTAGGCCTTGACCTTAATGAACTCCATTCCCCCCAACTCCCGGCAGCAAGGAGAACCGGCCTCCCCGCCTGGGCTGGAAATGCAAAATCGCTAATGGTTTCTGTAGTTGTTGCTCTGTGCTATGGAGCCGTGAGTGGCTTCATCCCGGATAAGTGAGGGAAAACACGCCATTAAGCTCTCTGCGAGTCCGCGGCCTCGGACCTCGAGCCTGGAGAGGGTATTTTGGTCTCCTCGGCCCTTTCACGACGTTGGTTCAACTCGCAACATTGTGAGAGCAGGTTTAGAGAACCATAATGATGAATAATGATGCTGGCGGGATTTGTCGAACTCTCTTTTTTCTTTTGTTTTTCATTTACGGTATGTGTTACGTGCTCTCTCCGCCTAGCACTGCAGAAGGCTCTGGATCAGACGCAGGATAATCAGAGCAGACGTGGTCCCCGTCCCACTCGGGGCTCACAGTTTAGCGGGGAGGGAGGACAGGGGTTGAATCCCCGTTTTACAAATGTGGAACGGAGGCACGGAGAAGTGAGGCGACATGTCCACGGTCACGCGGAGTGGGGGAGCCGGGATTAGAACCCAAGTCCTTCTGAATCCCAGGCCCGGGCTCTAGGTTGCATGGCTTCTCCAGTTTCCATTTTCGATCCATGTTAGGTGCTTACTCTGCCAGGCACTGGACTAGACTGTGAGCTCGTTGTGGGCGGACTGTTTATTATTATTCACTCATTCAATCATATTTATTGAGCGCTTACTGTGTGCGGAGCACTGTACTAAGCGCTTATAATGCACTCTCCCAAATGCTTAGTACAGTGAAGCAGTAGAGAAGCAGTGTGGCCGAGTGGCAAGAACCCGGGCTTGGGTGTCAGAGGTCGTAGGTTCCAATCCCGGCTCCGCCACTTATCAGCTGTGTGACTTTGGACAAGTCACTCCACTTCTCTGGGCCTCAGTTCCCTCATCTGTAAAATGGGGATTAAGGCTGTGAGCCCCACGTGGGACAACCTGATCACCCTGTATCCTCCCCAGCGCTTAGAACAGTGCTTTGCACATAGTAAGCGCTTAACAAATGCCAATTATTATTATTATTATTATTAACAAATGCCATCATTATTATTACAGTGCTTGGCACCCAGTAAGCTCTCAGTAAATAGGATTGATTGACAGACAACAGTGTGAGCTCGTTGTGGGCAAGGAATGTGTCTGCTCATTGTTGTATTGTACTCTCCCAAGTGCTAAGTACAGTGTTTCGCACACTCAATAAATACAATTGGTTAAATGAATGAATGGATGAATGAATGCAAAGCAGTGTGCTAAGCACTTGGGAGAGTACAATATGACAATAAAAAGACTCCCCTGATGATGATGATGGTATTTGTTAAGTGTTTGCTATGTGCAAAGCACTGTTCTAAGCACTGGGGGGATACAAGGTGATCAGGTTGTCCCACGTGGGGCTCACAGTCTTAATCCCCCTTTTCCAGATGAGGGAACTGAGGCCCAGAGAAGTGAAGTGACTTGCCCAAAGTCACCCAGCTGACAGTTGGCAGAGCCGGGATTTGAACCCGTGACCTCTGACTCCAAAGCCCGGGCTCTTTCCACTGAGCCACGCTGCTTCTCTGAGCCACCTGCCCATGACAAGCTTTCCTTCTCCAATCGTGAACCCCGCCTCCCACAAATAAAAAACAACCTGCTTTCTCACTGCGGAGGAGAGAGAGACGCAGCCTTAACTAAAATAAAATAAAAAATTCAAGGGTTATTTTTTTTTCTTTTTCTAAATAAACCGTCACCAGGCCCCAAGCTCCTTGGAGGAAACTAAGTCCAGCCCCTGCTGAGAGGAAGATAAGAGATTTGTGCTGCCCCAGCGGCAAGGAATAAAAACCTGAATGGAACTTCAGTTTGCCAGGCAGCAGCTGTGATCCTAATATCTCTCATTTACGAAAAAAGAGCTAGAAAAATAAAAAAAAAACAAGCTGGAGAGAACTCCTGCCTCTTCAAGATGACAAGACTGCTCCTCTAGACTGTCGGCTGCTTGTGGGCAGGGAACGAGTCGACCAACTCTGTTGTATTGTCCTCTCCCAAGCGCTGCACAAGGTAAGTGCTCAAGAAATACGATTCATCAATTGACTGATCTCCGTCTCTCCCTCCAGACTGTAAGTTTGTTGCGGGCAGCGAACATGCCTACCAACTCTGTTGTATAATCAATTGTAAACTCCTTGTGGGCAGGGAACGAGTCGACCAACTCTGTTGTATTGTCCTCTCCCAAGCGCTGCCCATGGTAAGTGCTCAAGAAATACGATTCATTGATTTATTGATCTCCATCTCCCCCTCTAGACTGTAAGTTTGATGTGGGCAGGGAACATGCCTACCAACTCTGTTGTATAATCAATTGTAAACTCATTGAGGGCAGGGATTTTGACTACCAACTCTATTTCACTCTCCCAAGTGCTCACGGTAATCATTCATTCATTCAATTGTATTTATTGAGTGCTTACTGTGTGCAGAGCACTGGACTAAGCGCTTGGAAAGTACAATACAACAGTAAAGATGATGATGCTGATGATATTTCTTAAGTGCTTACTATGTGCCAAGCAGTGTTCTAAGCGCTGGGGGAGATACAAGGTAATCAGGCTGTCCCACATGGGGCTCACAGTCTTCATCCCCATTTTACAGACGAGGGAACTGAGGCACAGAGAAGTTAAGTGGCTTGCCCCAGGTCACACAGCAGACAAGTGGCGGAGCCGGGCTTAGAACCTATGTCCTCTGACTCCCAATCCTGGGCTCTTTTCACTAAGCCACGCTGCTTCTGATCATCATCACCAATCGTATTTATTGAGCGCTTACTATGTGCAGAGCACTGTACTAAGCTCTTGGGAAGTACAAATTGGCAACATACAAAGACAGTCCCTACCCAACAGCGGGCTCACAGTCTAAAAGGGGGAGACAGAGAACAAAACCAAACATACTAACAAAATAAAATAAATAGGATAGATATGTACAAGCAAAATAAATAAATAAATAAATAAATAAATAGAATAATAAATATGTACAAACATATATATATATATATATATATATATATGTATGTGTTGTGGGGAAGGGAAGCAGGTAAGATGGGGGGACGGAGAGGGGGACGAGGGGGAGAGGAAGGAAGGGGCTCAGTCTGGGAAGGCCTCCTGGAGGAGGTGAGCTCTCAGCAGCTCTCTGATGTAGACTGTCAGTTCCCTGAGAGCAGGGATTCTGTCTACCAACTCTATCGTAATCTCCCAAATGCTCAGTACAGTGCTCTTGCATGGATAACAATCGTGTCTTGTTGCCAACATGTTGCCAACTTGTACTTCCCAAGAGACTAGTACAGTGCTCGGCACACAATCAGTGCTCAATAAATGTGATTGAATGAATGAATGAATTTATCCAGTCATTCAATCTTATCTATTGAGCGCTGACTGTGTGCAGAGCACACATCTCATCCAGCCCACATTTATCCCCCTTCTAGACTGTGAGCCCACTGTTGGGTAGGGACCGTCTCTAGATGTTGCCAACTTGTACTTCCCAAGCGACTAGTACAGTGCTCGGCACACAGTAAGCGCTCAATAAATACGATTGAATGAATGAATGAATTTATCCAGTCATTCAATCTTATCTATTGAGCGCTGACTGTGTGCAGAGCACACATCTCATCCAGCCCACATTTATCCCCCTTCTAGACTGTGAGCCCACTCTTGGGTAGGGACCGTCTCTATATGTTGCCAACTTGTACTTCCCAAGCGCTTAGTACAGTGCTCTGCATGCAGTAAGCGTTCAATAAATACGATTGAATGAATGAATTCTCCCTAGTTCTTGGTACCCCCTCTCAGGGTGTCACCTGGAAAGTTTCCAGTCCTCTAATGATGGCATTTATTAAGCATTTACTACGTGCAAAGCACTGTTCTAAGCGCTGGGGAGGTTACAAGGTGATCAGGTTGTCCCACATGGGGCTCACAGTCTTCACCCCCACTTTACAGAGAAGCAGCATGGCTCAGTGGCGAGAGCCTGGGCTTGGGAGTCAGAGGTCATGGGTTCGAATCCCACCTCTGCCACCTGTCTGCTGTGTGACCTCGGGCAACTCACTTCTCTGAGCCTCAGTGACCTCATCTGGAAAATGGGGATTAAGATTGTGAGCCCCACGTGGGACAACCTGATCACCTTGTATCCCCCCAGCGCTTAGAACAGCGCTTTGCACATAGTAAGCGCTTAACAAATGCCATCATTATTATTATTTACAGAGGAGGTAACCGAGGCCCAGAGAAGTGAAGCGACACAGCTGACAAGTGGTGGAGCCGGGATTTGAACCCATGACTTCTGACTCCAAAGTCCGTGCTCTTTCCGCTGAGCCACGCTGCTTCTCCACCGGTCTCGGCTACAGGAGGGAGAGTCGAGCAGAGGCCTATCTATTCCGTCCCTAGCTTGGCCAGTGGCTAGCGAGCGGCAGGCCAATGGCTACAAGTCAAAACTCCCCCGTGCTCGGCAGCAGCGGCCCGGGAGAGAATCGAGGGTGGAGACTCGAGTTTACCACGTGGAAGGCGGCAATTTCGGATTTTTACCCAGAAAATTCTGTGGATCCACCACCAAAACAATGGTAGATGGAGACGGGGCATTCTGGGAGAGGTGCATCCGTGATGCCGCCATGGGTCGGAAACGACTCGACGGCATAAGACGAGTTCTTAGTAATAATAATAATAATAATAATTTTGGTATCTGTTGAGCGCTTACTATGTGTCAAGCACGGTTCTAAGCCCTGGGGGAGATACAAGGTCATCAGGTTGTCCCACGTGGGGCTCGCAGTCTTAATCCCCATTTTCCAGACGAGGGAACTGGGGCACACAGAAGTGAAGTGACATGCCCCAAGTCACACAGCTGATAAGTGGCGGAGTCGGAATTAGAACCCATGACCACTGACTCCCAAGCCAAGCTTTAATTCTATTTGTTCTGGTGATTCTGACACCTGTCTACATGTTTGGTTTTGTTGTCTGTCTCCCCCTTCTAGACTGTGAGCCCGTTGGTGGGTAGGGACCGTCTCCATATGTTGCCAACTTGTACTTCCCAAGCGCTTAGTACAGTGCTCTGCACACAGTAAGCGCTCAATAAATACGATTGAATGAATGAATGAATGATTGAAAGCCCACACTCTTTCCACTGATCCTCACTGTGCTCTGCACCCAATAGATTATAAACTCCTGGAGGGGAGGGCTAAGTGTACTATATTGTGCTTAGTCTTTAGTAAAGTGCTCTACTGACATAAGACTGTAATCTCCTTGAGGGCAGGATTCGTGCCTTCTAACTCTATTGCACCCTCCCAAGCGCTCAGTACAGTGCTCTGCACACAGCAGACTGTCAGCTCCTTGAGAGCACGGATGTGTCTATTCATCCTATTGTACTCTCCCAAGCGGTAAATAGTGCTCTGCAGATAGAGCACTGTAGGTTTTCCATCTTGTGGGAAGGGAATGTTTCTGCTTAATTATGGCATTTAATGATGCCATTTATTAAGCGCTTACTATGTGCAAAGCACTGTTCTAAGCGCTGGGGAGGTTACAAGGTGATCAGGTTGTCCCCCGGGGGGCTCACAGTCTTAATCCCCATTTTACAGATGAGGGAACTGCTTATTGTTATATTGTACTCTCCCAAGTGCTTAGTACAGCGCTCCACACGCAGTAAGCGCTCAACAAATATGATCGGATAAATGAATGAATTGCATTGATTGACTGATTTTAACAGCAGGAGGGAGAGGACCTTCGTCTCTGCTATGGAACAGCATGGCCCAAGCTGGGGGCTGATAATAGTAATAATAATAATGATGGCATTTATTAAGTGCTTAAAGCACTGTTCTAAGCGCTGGGGAGGTTACAAGGTGATAAGGTGGTCCCACGGGGGGCTCACAGTCTTAATCCCCATTTTACAGATGAGGGAACTGCTTATTGTTATATTGTACTCTCCCAAGCGCTTAGTACAGCGCTCCACACGCAGTAAGCGCTCAACAAATATGATCGGATAAATGAATGAATTGCATTGATTGATTGATTTTAACAGCAGGAGGGAGAGGACCTTCGTCTCTGCTATGGAACAGCATGGCCAAAGCTGGTGGCTGATAATAGTAATAATAGTAATAATAATAATAGATAATAGTAATAATAATAATGATGGCATTTATTAAGCACTTAAAGCACTGTTCTAAGCGCTAGGGAGGTTACAAGGTGATAAGGTGGTTCCATGGGGGGCTCACAGTCTTAATCCTCATTTTACAGATGAGGGAACTGAATCAATCAATCGTATTTATTGAGCTCTTACTGTGTGCAGAGCACTGTACTAAGCACTTGGGAAGTACAAGTTGGCAACATATAGAGACGGCCCCTACCCAACAGTGGGCTCACAGTCTAGAAGGGGGAGACAGAGAACAAAACAAAACATATTAACAAAATAAAATAAATAGAATAGATCATCATCAATCGTATTTATTGAGCGCTTACTGTGTGCAGAGCACTGTACTAAGCGCTTGGGAAGTACAAGTTGGCAACATACAGAGACAGTCCCTACCCAGCAGTGGGCTCACAGTCTAAAAGGGGGAGACAGAGAACAAAACCAAACATACTAACAAAATAAAATAAATAGAATCGATATGTACAAGTAAAGTAAATAAATAAATAGAGTAATAAATATGTACAAACATATATACATATATACAGGTGCTGTGGGGAAGGGAAGGAGGTAAGATGGGAGGGACGGAGAGGGGGACGAGGGGGAGAGGAAGGATAGATATGTACAAGATAGAATAGATATGTACAAGAATAGATATGAAGCACAGAGAAGTGACGTGACTTGCCCAAAGTCACACAGCTGGCAAGCGACGGAGCCGGGATTTGAACCCGTGAACTCTGATTCCAAAGCCCGGGCTCTTTCCACCGAGTCAGGCTGCTTCTCTATGTGCTGATCAATCGATCAATTGTATTTATTGAGAGCTTACTGTGTGCAGAGCACTGTACTAAGCGCTTGGGAAGTCTAAGTTGGCAACATATAGAGACGGTCCCTACCCGACAGTGGGCTCCCGGTCTAAATGACCGCATAGCTTGGGAGGTCTGAAGGGGGTCAATCCCTGAAGCCGGACGCAAAGACCCTCTTCTTTCAGACCCCGATTCTAATTCTCCACCGATGGAAAAAAACAGCAACAACCAAACACCTTCAGCCAGAACAGCCGTTTTTCGGGGGGCGAGAGGGGATGGGAAGAAGAGCGGCTTGACTATTTTCTCCATGGGTCCCCTCCTCCTGCCCCGTGTTACCATGGCGATGCCCGATGGGACGGGTGGGCAGAGGAGAAAGGCTGGAGAGAGTGTCCGCCGGTTATTAAGAAATAATTCACACCGGCCATGACCCGTCCTCGCTCTGAGATACGCTCGGGGAGATTGCGGCGGGAAGATGTCGAGCGTGTGAGAAACCCATCAAACTCCGGGCTGAGGAATTCCAGCTCATGTGGACTAGAAAGAACCTGGGCCTGGGACTCAGAAGGTCCCGGGTTCTAATCCCGGCTCCGCCACTCGTCTGCTGCCTGACCTTGGGCAAGTCGCCTCGCTTCTCTGGGCCTCGGTGACCTCATCTGGAGAATTCATTCATTCACTCAGTCGTATTTATTGAGTAGGGACCTCATCTGGACCTCATCTGGAGAAAGAACTCGGGCCTGGGACTCAGAAGGTCCCGGGTTCTAATCCCGGCTCCGCCACTCGTCTGCTGCCTGACCTTGGGCAAGTCGCCTCGCTTCTCTGGGCCTCGGTGACCTCATCTGGAGAATTCATTCATTCACTCAGTCGTATTTATTGAGCGCTTACTGTGTGCGGAGCACTGTACTAAGCGCTTGTTGGGGAGCGAGAGTGTGAGCCCCACATGAGACACGATTTGCGTGTATCCACCCCGGTCTTAGTCCGGTTCCCGGCACCTAGTAAGCGCTTAATGGATATCACAATTATTCTTCTTCTTCTTATTCATTCATTCATTCAATCGTATTTATTGAGCGCTTGCTGTGTGCAGAGCACTGGACTAAGCGCTTGGGAAGTCCAAGTTGGCAACATATAGAGACGGTCCCTACCCAACAACGGGCTCCCAGTCTAGAAGGGAGAGACAGACAACAGAACAAAACATGCGGACATTCATTCATTCAATCATATTTATTGAGCGCTTACTGTGTGCAGAGCACTGTACTAAGTGCTTGGGAAGTCCAAGTATTATTATTGTTATGGTCGGTTGGATCCGAGCTGTCGGTTTCTTCCTCTTCCTCCGGACGAGCCGGGAGGAAGTCAAGTCTCCGACCGCATCTCGCCTTCATCGGAAGAGAGGGGTAATGATGATGGGATTTGTTAAGTGCTTACGATGTGCCGGGCACTGTTCTAAACACTGGGCAAGCCCCTGCCACCCTCCTGGTCGTGGCAATCGTGACGGAGGCCGGGGAGAGGAAAAATATTTTGGCCATATGACCCCAGTCATTCATTCAATTCAATCCTACTTATTGAGCGCTCACTGGGTGCCATTGTACCAAGGATAACGGAAGAACCGTTAGCAGGGTTATGGATTTCATTCATTCATTCATTTATTCAATCATATTTATTGAGCGCTTACTGTGTGCAGAGCACTGTACTACTACTACTACTAATAATAATGGCATTTATTAAGCACTTACTATGTGCAAAGCACGGTTCTAAGCGCTGGGGAGGTAACAAGGTGATCAGGTTGTCCCACGAGGGGCTCACAGTTTTAATCCCCATTTTACAGATGAGGGAACGGAGGCACAGGGAAGTGAAGTGGCTTGCCCAAAATCACACAGCTGACAGTTGGCGGAGCCGGGATTTGAACCCATGACCTCGGACTCCAAAGCCCGGGCTCTTTCCACTGAGCCACGCTGCTTCTCTAAGCACTTGGGATGTACAAGAGAAGCAGCATGGCTCAGTGGAAAGAGCACGGGCTTTTGGAGTCAGTTCCCTCATCTGTAAAATGGGGATTAAGACTGTAAGCGCCCCCCGCCCCATGGGACAACCTGATCACCTTGTAACCTCCCCAGCGCTTAGAACAGTGCTTTGCACATAGTAAGCACTTACCAAATGCCATCATTTATTTATTTTTATTTTACAAGTTGGCAACATCTAGGGACGGTCCCTACCCCACGACGGGCTCATAGTCTAGAAGAGGGAGACAGACAACAAAACAAAACTTGTGGACAGGCGTCAAGTCGTCAGAATAAATAGAATTAAAGCTAAATGCACATCATTAACAAAATAAATAGAATAGTAAATATGTACAAGTCAAATAAATAGAGTAATAAATCTGTACAAGCATCTTCTAGATTGTGAGCCCACTGTTGGGTAGGGACTGTCTCTATATGTTGCCAATTTGTACTTCCCAAGCGCTTAGTACAGTGCTCTGCACATAGTAAGCGCTCAATAAATACGATTGATGATGATGAATGAATGAATAGGTGCTGTGGGGAGGGGAAGGAGGTAGGGCGAGGAGGATGGGGAGGAGGAGAGGAAGAAGGGATCAGTTTGGGAAGGCCTCTAGGGCAGAAGACAGAATTTTCCGGAGAAAATCCATCCATAGCGTCGCTATGAGTCGGAAATGACTCGGCGGCAGTTGATAATAATAATAATACTGTGTGCAGAGCACTGTACTAAGCGCTACCGCTACTACCTACTGCTACTAATAGTGATGGTATTTGTTAAGTGCTTACTACATGCCAGACCCTGTACTAAGAGCTGGATTGTGGATTTGTTAAGCGCTTACTATGTGCCAGGTACTCTACTGAACTCTGGCCTATGGTATTTGTTAAGTGTTTAATCAATCAATCAATCAATCAATCGTATTCATTGAGCGCTTACTGTGTGCAAAGGACTGTACTAAGCGCTTGGGAAGTCCAAGTTGGCAACATCTAGAGACAGTCCCTACCCAACAGTGGGCTCACGGTCTAGAAGGGGGAGACGGAGAACAAAACCAAACATACTAACAAAATAAAATAAATAGAATAGATATGTACAAGTAAAATAAATAGAGTAATAAATACGTACAAACATATATACATATATACAGGTGCTGTGGGGAAGGGAAGGAGGTAAGATGGGGGGATGGAGAGGGGGACGAGGGGGAGAGGAGGGAAGGGGCTCAGTCTACTATGTGCCAGGCACTGTACTAAGCACTGGATTATGGATTTGTTCAGCGCTTACTATGTGCCAGCTATTCATTCATTCATTCATTTAATCGCATTTATTGAGCGCTTACTGTGTGCAGAGCACTGTACTAAGGGCTTGGGAAGTCCAAGTTGGCAACATCTAGAGACAGTCTCTACCCAACAGTGGGCTCACAGTCTAGAAGGGGGAGACAGAGAACTATATTAAGCGCTGGGGTGTATACAAGCAAATGGAGTCGGACTCCGGATTCAAATCCCGGCTCTGCCGCTTGTCAGCTGTGTGACTTTGGGCAAGTCACTTCTCTTCTCTGTGCCTCAGTTACCTCATCTGTAAAATGGGGATTAAGACTGTGAGCCCCACATGGGACAACCTGATCACCTCTTATCCTCCCCAGCGCTTAGAACAGCGCTTTGCACTTAGTAAGTGGTTAAAAAATACCAAGATTATTATTATTATCCCACATGGGGCTCACACTTTAGAGAAGCAGCGTGGCTCAGTGGAAAGAGCCCAGGCTTTGGAGACAGAGGTCATGGGTTCTAATCCCGGCTCTGCCACTTGTCAGCTGTGTGACTTTGGGCAAGTCACTTCACTTCTCTGGGCCTCAGTTTCCTCATCTGGAAAATGGGGATTAAGTCTGTGAGCCCCATGTGGGACAACCTGATTACCTTGTATCTACCCCAGCGCTTAGAACAGTGCTTTGCACGTAGTAAGCGCTTAATAAATGCCATTATTATTATTATTATTATCCCCATGTTACAGATGAGGGAACTGAGGACCAGAGAAGTGAAGTGACTTGCCCAATGTCACCCAGCAAACAAATAGCAGAGCAGGAATTAGAACCCATGACCTTCTAATTCTCGGGCCCAGGCTCTATCCACTAAGCCATGCTGCTTCAGTGACTCCTGAGACTCTTCTCTCTTGCCCAGTTTGTTTAAGTGGCATTTATTAAGTGCCGTTTATGTGCCAGGCACTGTACTAACCGCTGTGATAGATACAAGATAATCAGGTTGGACACAGTCCCTGCCCCACATGGGGTTCACAGTCTCCATTCCCATTTTACAGATGAGGTCACTGAGGCCCAGAGAAGTGAAGTGACTTGTCCAAGGTCCCACAAGAATTAGAACCCATGACTCCTTCCCCCTTCTAGACTGTGAGCCCACTGTTGGGTAGGGACCGTCTCTAGATGTTGCCGACATGGACTTCCCAAGCGCTTAGTCCAGTGCTTTGCACACAGTAAGCGCTCAATAAATCCAGTGCTTTGCACACAGTAAGCGCTCAATAAATCCAGTGCTTTGCACACAGTCAGCGCTCAATGTATCCAGTGCTTTGCACACAGTAAGCGCTCAATAAATACGATTGAATGAATGAATGAATGGGGTCTATTAACTAAACCACGAGAGTATCAGATAACAGATAACTGAGTTATCAGTACTAAAGATCAATTGATCGGTGGCCAAATTCCGACTCGTCACAATATCCATGGGAAGCAACGTGGCTTAGTGGAAAGCGTCTGAGCCTGGGAGTAAGAAGGACCTGGGTTCTAATCCCTTCCCTGCCACGTGACTGCTGTGTGACCTTGGACAAGCCACTTCACTTCTCTGGGCCTCGGTTCCCTCACCTGGAAAATGGGGATTAAGACTGTGATCCCCATGTGGGACAGGGACGATGTCCCAGATGATTAAGTTTGTACAGCGTGGCTCAGTGGAACGAGCCCGGGCTTTGGAGTCAGAGGGCATGGGTTCAAATCCTGGCTCTGCCAACTGTCAGCTGGGTGACTTTGGGCAAGTCACTTCACTTCTCTGGGCCTCAGTTACCTTTTCATTCATTCATTCAGTCGTATTTATTTAGCACTTACTGTGGGCAGAGCACTATACTAAGCGCTTGGGAAGTACAAATTGGCAACATATACCTGATCTGTAAAATGGGGATTGAGATTGTGAGCCCAACGTGGGACAACCTGATCACCTTATAACCTCCCTAGCGCTTAGAACAGTGCTTTGTACATAGTAAGCACTTAATAAATGCCATCATCATCATCATTATTATTATTATTATCTACTCCGTTGCTTAGAAGAATGCTTGGCACATAATAAGTGCTTAACAAATACCATCATATTATTATTATTCCTTCAAGACTGTGAGCCCACTGTTGGGTCGGGACCGTCTCCATATGTTGCCAACTTGTTCTTCCCAAGCGCTTAGTACAGTGCTCTGCACACAGTAAGCGCTCAATAAATACGATTGAATGAATGAATTATTATTATTATTATTATTATTATTATTATTATTATTATTATTATTATTATTATTATTCCATGGAAATGTTGCCCGGCAGGATGTCTGCTTACAAAGACGTGAAACCTGACTTCCCCTCTTTTGGGACTCAATCTCCCCAGAGTAAACTAAAGTACATGTTAGGTGCGTGCGGATTTTTAATTATCAGCGCTTAGAACATTACGCCATGCTGTTTCCAGTGCTTAATACAGTGCCTGGCACATAGTAAGCGCTTAGCAAATACCATAATTATTGAATTGTATGTTCCCAGGGCTTAATACAGTGCTTTGCAATAATAATAATAATAATAATAATAATAATAATAATGGCATTTGTTAAGCACTTACTATGTGCGAAGTACTGTTCTAAGCGCTGGGGGTGGATACAAGGTGGTCAGGTTGTCCCATGGGGGGCTCACAGTCTTAATCCCCATTTTACAGATGAGGCAACCAAGGCACAGAGAAGTTAAGTGCCTTTCCCAAGGTCACCCAGCTGACAAGTGGCTGAGCCGGGATTCGAACCCATGACCTCTGACTCCCAAGCCTGTGCTCTTTCCACTGAGCCGTGCTGCTTCTCACTCCGTACACCATAAGCGTTCGATAAATAAGATTGAATGAAGGCATGAATTATTATGATTATTAACAATAAACAGGCACTTTCCCTGCCCACAATGAGCTGACAGTTTAGAGTGGGGGAAACAGACACGAATAGAAATAAATAAGTGCTGCGGGCCTGGGATAATGATAATAATGATAATGATGGCATTTGTTAAGTGCTTACTATGTGCCAGCCACTGTTCTAAGCACTGGGGTAGATTCAAGGTAAGCAGGTTGTCCCCCTGTGGGGCTCCACAGTCTCAAGAGAAGCAGCGTGGCTCAGTGGAAAGAACCCGGGCTTTGGAGTCAGAGGTCATGGGTTCAAATCCCGGCTCCACCGTCAGCTGTGTGATTCTGGGCAAGTCACTTCACTTCTCTGTGCCTCAGTTACCTCATCTGTAAAATGGGGATTAAAGCTGTGAGCCCCCTGTGGGACAACTTGATCGCCTTGTAACCTCCCCAGTGCTTAGAACAGTGCTTGGCAAATAGTAAGTGCCTAATAAATGTTATTATTATTATTAATCCCCATTTTACAGATCAATCAATCAATCAATCATATTTATTGAGCGCTTACTGTGTGCAAAGCACTGTACTAAGCGCCTGGGAAGTACAAGTTGGCAACATATAGAGACAGTCCCTACCCAATAGTGGGCTCACAGTTGAGAAGCAGTGCTTAATAAATGCCATTATTATGATTATTATTATTACTAGATGAGGGAACTGATTAAAACTGTGAGCTCCCCATGGGACAGCTTGATCACCTTGTAATAATAATAATAGCATTTATTAAGCACTTACTATATGCAAAGCACTGTTCTAAGCACTGGGGTGGTTACAAAGTGATCAGGTTGTCCCACGGGGGGCTCACAGCCTTAATCCCCATTTTCCAGATGAGGTAACTGAGGCCCAGAGAAGTGAAGTGACTTGCCCAAAGTCTCACAGCTGACAACTGGCAGAGCTGGGATATGAACCTATGACCTCTGACTCCAAAGTCACACAGCTGACAGTTGGTGGAGCCGGGATTTGAACCCATGACCTCTGACTCTGAAGGCCGTGCTCTTTCCACTGAGGCACGCTGCTTCTTTAACCTCCCCAGTGCTTAGAACAGTGCTTGGAACATAGTAAGCACTTAACAAATGCCATCATTATTATTATTATTAATTCCCATTTTACAGATAATAATAATAATAATGATGGCACTTAAGCGCTTACTATGTGCAAAGCACTGTTCTAAGCACTGGGGGGGCTACAAGGTGATTAAGCTGCCCCACGTGAGGCTCACAGTCTTAATCCCCATTTTACAGATGAGGTAACCGAGGCTCAGAGAAGTTAAATGACTTGCCCAAGGTCACACAACAGACGTGGTGGAGCTGGAATTTGAGCCCCTCGTGGGACAACTTGATCACCTTGTAACCTCCCAGCGCTTAGAACAGTGTTTGGCACATAGTAAGCGCTTAATAAATGCTATCATTATTATTATTAATCCCCATTTTACAGATCATCATCATCATCAATCGTATTTATTGAGCGCTTACTATGTGCAGAGCACTGTACTAAGCGCTTGGGAAGTACAAATTGGCAACATATAGAGACAGTCCCTACCCAACAGTGGGCTCACAGACGAGAAGCAGCGCTTAATAAATGCCATTATTATTATTATCAATCAATCAATCGTATTTATTGAGCGCTTACTGTGTGCAGAGCACCGTACTAAGCGCTTGGGAAGTACAAGTTGTCAACATATTATGACTATTAGATGAGGGAACGGAGGCCCAGAGAAGTGAAGTGACGTCTATAGCAGGTAAGTAGCGGAAGCGGGGAGGGGATGATCAAGGGGTCGCAGGTCAGGGCGTGGGAGATGAGGAGAAATTGGTGGGGGGCTTCACCCCAAGTCCGGGGAGACCTCACCTGTCGAAGGCCACGGCCGTCATGGAGTAGACGCTGGCGAAGACGGCGGCGATGGGGAAGAAGTTGTGGAACTTGCAGTAGAGGAGGCCGTAGTACCACTCGTTGTGGACGGCGTAGGTGAAGTTGACCACCGTGTTGAAGGCGGCCATGGACGCCTCGGCGAAGGCCAGGTTGACCAGGAAGAAGTTGGTGACCGTCCTCATGCGCTTGTGGGCCAGGATGATCCAAATGACCACCACGTTGCCCACCACGGAGGTGACCACCACCACGGAGTAGGCTGCGGCCCACAGGGCGATCTGCCAGGGCGGCTGCAGGAACTGGTTGCCCTCTGTGCCGTTGTCGGCGCCGTTGGTGGAGGAGGCGTTGGTGGGCAAGGGGGTGGGGGGCTCCATCCTGCCCCTGGATGGTGGTATTGGTGGGTGAGGGGGTCTCCCTGGATGATTGGGGGGCTACAGCAGCGGAGGAGGAGGAGGAAGAGGAACCTGGCTAGGGTGTGACGGGGAGAGGGCCGGGGAGAGGAGAGAGAGGGGCTGCTCCGGGAAGGGACCCTGGTGTCCTGGGGGCTTGTCTGTCCAATCCGGGCCGGCGGGGACAGAGATAATTGGAGACCCCGGTTTGGGGAGGGGGGAGGCTCAGTCTGAGGAGGCGTCCAGTGTCTGGATCCAGGGAAAAAGGAGGAAGGGAGAGGAGACCTGGAGGGGCAGGAGGAGGAGGATAGAGAGGAGGAAGAGGAAGAAGGAGGAGAAGGAAGAGGAAAAAGGAGGAAGGGGAAAAAGGAGGAGGATGGGGGAAGAGGAGCAGGTGCAGGGGAAGGAGGTGGAAGAGGAGAAAGGAGGAGGGAGGAGGAGGTGGAGGATTGAGGGGCAGGGGGATAGAAGTGCAGGAGGAGGAGGAAGAGGAAAAAGGAGGAGGATGGAGGAAGAGGAGCAGGTGGAGGGGAAGGAGGAGGAAGAGGAGAAAAGAGGAGGGAGGAGGAGGTGGAGGATTGAGGAGCAGGGAGATAGAAGGGCAGGAGGAGGAGGAAGAGGAAAAAAGAGGAAGAGGAAAAAGGAGGAGGATGGAGGAAGAGGAGCAGGTGGAGGGAAGGAGGAGGAAGAGGAGAAAGGAGGGAGGAGGAGGTAGAGAGTTGAGGAGCAGGGGGATAGAAGCGCAGGAGGAGGAGGAGGAAGAGGGAAAAGGAGGAGGAGGAAGAGGAGCAGGGGGAAGAGAAGGAAGAGGAAAAAGGAGGAGAGGAAGTAGAGGAAGGAAGAGGTGGAGAAACGAGGAAGAGGAGCAAGAGGAGGAGGAGGAAGAAGAAGAGAAAGGAGGAGGAGGAAAAGGGGAAAGGAGGAGAAGGAAGAAGAGGAAGGTGCAGGTGGAAGAATGAGGGGCAGGAGGAGGAGGAGGAGGAAAAAGAAAAAGGAGGAGCAGGAGGAGGAGCAGGAAAAGGAGAAAGGAGGAGGGAGGAGGAGGAGGAGGAGGGTGGGTGGTACGGGGTCCCAGGGGTGGGGCCTGTCCGGCCCAACTCCAAAAGTTGGTGTCCACCTCCGGGGCCCGGAGAGCTGGAGGGAAGGAGGGAGGGAAGGAGGGAGGGAAGGAGGGAGGGAAGGAGGGGCGGCCGGACAGACAGACAGACAGACAGACAGACAGGCAGGCGGGCGGGCGGGCGGGCGGCCCCCCGGCCCCTCCGACCCCTCCGACCCCTCTGCGGCTGCCCCTTGTCCGCTCCGCTCCGCTCCGCTCCGGTCCGAGGCTTCTTCTCTCCCCGGGGGGCCGGGGGTCTGCTGTCCCGGGGTCCGGGGGGTCCGCGGGTCTGGGGGTCCGAGAGTCCGGTGTCCGGGGGGCCGGGGGTCCTGGGGGTCCTGGGGTCCGCTGTCCGGGGGGGCCGGGGGCTCTAGGGGGTCCGGGGGGATCCGGGGGGATCCGGAGGGCTGCTGTCCGGGAGTCCGGGGGGCTTGGTGTCCGGGGGACCGGGGGGTCTAGTGTCCCGGGGTCCGGGGGTCCGGGGGTCCGGGGATCGGGGGTGCGGCCCCAGCGCCCCCCCCCCCCAGGACCGGCTCCAGGGCGGCGCCCCGACAGCGGAGGGCCGAGCCCACACGTGGGGGCGGGGACCCCCGGACCCCTCCCTCCTTCCCTCCCCCCCCAAAACCCGCCCCCGACCCCCGGGGGGCGGGGGGGCGGGGGACAGGACTGGTTTGATGCAGGGGGGACAGGACTGGTTTTGGGGGGACTCGTTTAGTGCGGGAGGTCAGCGGTGGGGGCGGGCTTTGGGAGGACAGGGCTGGTTTTGGGGGGAAGATTTTGGTGCGGGGGGGCAGGACTGGTTTTGGGGGGACTGGTTTGGTACGGGGGGACAGGACTGGTTTTGGGGGGGACTGGTTTGGTGCGGGAGGTCAGCGTTGGGGGCGGGGTTTGGGGGGACAGGGTTGGTTTGGAGGGGACTGTTGTGGCGAGGAGGGACGGGACTGGTTTTGGGGGGACTCGTTTGGTGCGGGAGATCAGCACTGGGAGCGGGGTTTGGGGAGACAGGACTGGTTTGGGGGGGATTATTTGTTCCGGGGGTTCAGCGCTGGGGGAGGGATTTGGGGGGACTGTTTTGGTGCGGGGGGACAGGACTGGTTTTGGGGGGACTGGTTTGGTGCGGCGAGGTCAGATAGTTTTGGGGAGCCTGGTTTGGTGGGGAGGGTCAGCGCTGGAGGCGGGGTTTGGGGGGACAGGACTAACTTTGGGGTGACTATTTGGTGCGGGGAGTCAGCGCTGGGAGCGGGGTTTGGGGGGACAGGGCTAGTTTTGGGGGGACTATATGGTGCGGGGGGACAGGACTGGTTTTGGGGTGATTGATTTGGTGTGGGGGGTCAGCTCTGGGGGCAGGGTTTGGGGGACAGGACTAGTTTTGGGGTGACTATATGGTGCGGGGGGACAGGACTGGTTTTGGGGTGACTGACTTGGTTCGGGGGGTCAGCCCTGGGGGCAGGAATTGGGGGGACAGGGCTGGGGGCGGGATTTTGGGGGACAGGACTGGTTCGGGGGTGACTGGTTTGGTGTGGTGGGTCAGCTCTGGGAGCGGGGTTTGGGGGGGACAGCTAGGGGAAGCAGCGTGGCCTAGTGCAAAGAGCCCGGGCTTGGGAGTCACGGGTCGTGGGTTCTAATCCCGCCATCCCCAGGCCCAGCCAGGGGAGGGGGCGTCCTCTAGGTCCTGTCCAGCAGGCGGACAGGCAGAGAAGAAGGGTGGTCGGTGGGGGGCGGGGAGGGGAGGGGGCGGCAGCCCCCCAAAGAGACCCAAGGCCCCCCACCCCACATCGCCAGTGGAGGAGAGAAAGAGACAGAGAAAACGAGAGATGGAGAGACGCAGAACCAGAGACAGAAAGCGTGTGTCTGTCATCATCATCATCATCATCATCATCATCATCATCAATCGTATTTATTGAGCGCTTACTATGTGCAGAGCACTGGACTAAGCGCTTGGGAAGTACAAATTGGCAACGTCTAGAGGCAGTCCCTACCCAACAGTGGGCTCACAGTCTAAAAGGGGGAGACAGAGAACGAAACCAAACGTACTAACAAAATAAAATAAATAGAATAGATAGGTACAAGTAAAATAAATAAATAAATATTTATTTATTTATCACCAATCGTATTTATTGAGCACTTACTGTGTGCAGAGCACTGGACTAAGCGCTTGGGAGAGGACAGATCGGCAACATATAGAGACAGTGCCTACCCAATAACAGGCTCACAGTCTAGAAGGGGGAGACAGACAACAAAACAAAACAAGTAGACAGGCGTCAATAGCACCAAAATAAATAGAATAATATATACATAATAATATATATATACATACATCGATTTGTACTTCCCAAGCACTTAGTCCTGTGCTCTGCACACTGTAAGCGCTCAGTAAATACGATTGCAAGAATGAATGAACATTATAGACAGATGCTGTCTGTCTGAGCGCTCTGCACACAGTAAGCACTCAATAAATACGAATGAATGAATATATATGTATTTTTTTAATGGCATTTATTAAGCGCTTACTATGTGCAAAGCACTGTTCTAAGCGCTGGGGAGGTTACAAAGTGATCAGGTTGTCCCACGGGGGGCTCACAGTCTTCATCCCCATTTTACAGATGGGGGAACTGAGGCACAGAGGAGCGAAGTGACTTGCCCAAAGTCACACAGCTGACAATCGGCGGAGCCGGGATTTGAACCCATGACCTCTGACTCCAAAGCCCGGGCTCTTTCCACTGAGCCACGCTGCTTCTCAGCATACATACATACATCTGTATAATACAAGAGCAGCATGGCTTAGTGGAAAGAGCCCGGGCTCGGGAGTCAGAGCACATGGGTTCGAATCCCGGCACCGCCACTTGTCTGCTGTTTGACCTGGGGCAAGTTGCTTCACTTCTCTGGGCCTCAGTTCCCTCATCTGTGAAATGGGGATTAAGACTGTGAGCCCCACATGGGACAACCCGATTACCTTGCATCTACCCCAGTGCTTGGGGTAAAACAGTGCTTGGCACACAGTAAGTGCTTAATAATAATAATGATGGCATTTATTAAGTACTTACTATGTGCAAAGCACTATTCTATGCATTGGGGAGGTTACAAGGTGATCAGGTTGTCCCATGGGGGCTCACAGTCTTAATCCCCATTTTTCAGATGAGGTCACTGAGGCCCAGAGAAGTTAAGTGACTGGCCCAAAGTCACACAGCTAACAAGTAGCGGAGCTGGGATTTGAACCCATGGCCTCTGACTCCAAAGCCCATGCTCTTTCCACTGAGCCATGCTGCTTCTAAGAAATACCATCATCATCATCATCATCATAATTAATTAATTCATTCATTCAATCGTATTTATTGAGCGCTTACTGTGCTCATCATCATCATCATCATCATCATCATCATAATGATGATGGTGTTTGTTAAGCGCTTACTATTTGCCAGGCACTGGACTAAGCACTGGGGTGGAGAAAAATCAAATCAGGTTGGACACAGTCCCTGCCTCCCGTGGGGCTCCCAGGCTCAATCCCCGTTTGACAGATTCATTCATTCATTCAATAGTATTTATTGAGCGCTTACTGCGTGCAGAGCACTGTACTAAGCGCTTGGGAAGTACAAGTCGGCAACATCTAGAGACGGTCCCTACCCAACAGCGGGCTCACAGTCTAGAAGGGGGAGACAGACGACAAAACCAAACATATTAACAAAATAAAATAAATAGAAGAAATATGTCCAAGGTCCCCAACAGAAAAGGGGTGGAGGCCGGATTAGAACCCATGACTTTCCAACTCCCAGGCCCGAGCTCTAACCATTAGGCAAGGGCGCTTCTCAAGGGATTGTCTCTCTTAATTACTCTGTAATAATAATAATGGCATTTCTGTGAGCCCCACGTGGGACAGGGACTGTGTCTGATACTATTTGCTTGTATTCATCCCAGAACTTAGTACAGTGTCTTGCACATAGTAGGTCCTTAACAAATACCATAATAATAATAATAACTATAATATTATATATTATATAATATTATATATTATTATATATCATATAATACTATATATTGTATATTATGTAATATTATATATTACATATTACATATTATATAATATTATATATTATATAATATATTCTAGCATAATATAATATAATAGTGTATTATATATTATACAATATAATAACAATAATAATTATTATTATTACTGTTGTTATTACCCCCCGACCTTCCCTTCCCTTCCAGTCCCTACCCCTCATCCCCTACCCCCAATCATCACCATCACCCCTGCCTTCCTCTTGTCCTTCCCATTTGTCCCTAATAAGGATAATAATAATTATGTTGTTAAGCGTTTTCTTATGAGAAGGGTAAACCACTTCCGTATTTTTACCAAGAAAACTCTGCGGATACATATACCAGAGCGACTCATTCATTCATTCAATCGTATTTATTGAGCGCTTACTGTGTGCAGAGCACTGGAAGTACAAGTTGGCGACATCAAGCGCTTAGTACATCGAGCTCAAGCGCTTAGTACAGTGCTCTGCACACGGTAAGCGCTCAATAAATACGATTGATTGATGTAGAGACGGTCGCTACCCAAGGGGGAGACAGACAACAAAACAAAATATGTGACGGGTGTCAAATCGTCAGAATAAATAGAATTAACGCTAAATGCACATCATTAACAAAATAAATACAATAGTAAATATGTACAAGTAAAATAAATAGAGTAATAATTCCATACAAACATATATACAGGTGCTTTAGTACAGTGCAAACGCTTAGTACAGTGCTCTGCACACAGTAAGCGCTCAATAAATACGATTGATTGATTGATTGCTGTGGGGAGGGGAAGGAGGTAGGACAGGGGGATGAGGAGGAGGAGAGGGAAAAGGGGACTCAGGAGGATGGATTCTCTGGAGAAGACACTCATGCTAAAAATAATCCAGGGAAATCGCAGAAAAGGTAGATCAGCAGCTAGATGGATAGAGACCATAACAACGATAATGAAAGAACCACTAAAAAGGTCATGGATAATGTCAGAATAATAGTAATAATAATAATAATAATAATAATAATAATAATAATAATAATGTTGGTATTTGTTAAGCGCTTACTATATGCCAAGCACTGTTCTAAGCACTGGGGGGATGCAAGGTAATCCAGGTTGTCCCACGTGGGGCTCACAATCTTAATCCCCATTTTACAGATGAGGGTATTGAGGCCCAGAGAAGTGAAGTGACTTGCCCAAAGTCACACAGCTGAGAAGTGGCAGAGCCAGGATTGGAACCCACGACCTCTGGCTCCCAAGCCCGGGCTCTTTCCACTGAGCCACGCGAAAGGTCTGGAGCAAATACATTTATGGAGTCACTATGAATCGGAAACAACTCGACAGCACAAAATAATAATAATATTAATAATAGGTGTTTACTACGTGCCAGCCACTGTACTAAGTGCTGGGGCAGGGGCAAGCAAATCGGGTTGGATACGGTCCCTGTCCTACATTCATTCATTCAGCACTTAGAACAGTGCTTTGCACATAGTAAGCGCTTAATAAATGCCATTATTATTATTATTCATTCATCCAATTGTATTTATTGAGCACTTACTGTGTGCAAAGCACTGTACTAAGCCCTCAGAAAGTATAATCCAGCAATAAAGAGAGACAACCCCCACAAGGGGCTCACAGTCTCAATCCCCATTTTCCAGAGGGGGAACTGAGGCACAGAGAAGTCGAGTGACTTTCCCAAGGTCACACAGCATTCATTCATTCAATAGTATTTATTGAGTGCTTCCTGTGTGCAGAGCACTGTACTAAGCACTTGGGAAGTACAAGTTGGCAACATCTAGAGATGGTCCCTACCCAACCGTGGGCTCACAGTCTAGAAGGGGGAGACAGAGAACAAAACCAAACATATTAACAGAATAAAAAAAATAGACTAAATATGTACAAGTAAAATAAATAAATAAATAAGCTAGCTCTCTTCCTCCCTTCAAAGCCCTACTGAGAGCCCACCTCCTCACAGTCTAGAAGGTGGCTCACAGTCTAGAATTTACTGAGCGCTTACTGTACGTAGAGCACTGTACTAAGCGCTGGAGTAGTACAATTCAGCAACAGAGACAATCCCTGCCCACAAAGGGCTTCCAGTCTAGGAGAGGAGGAGACAGACATCAAACCAAGTCAACAGGCATCAGTAGCATCATTATAAATAAATAGAATTATAGATATGGACATATATACACAAGGGCTGTGGGTTGGGACGCGGGTTAGAGCAAAGGAAGGGAGTCGGGGTGATGGGGAGGGAGGGGGAGCAGAGGAAAAGGGGGGCTTAATAGTAATAATAATAATAATGATGGCATTTGTTAAGCGCTTACTATGTGCAAAGCACTGTTCTAAGCACTGGGTGGGATACAATGTGATCAAGTTGTCCCACGTGGGGCTCACAGTCTTAATCCCCATTTTTACAGATGAGGTCACTGAGGCTCAGAGAAGTTAAGGGACTTGCCCAAGGTCACACAGCAGACTTGTGGTGGAGCCGGGATTCGAACCCATGACCTCTGACTCCAAAGCCCGGGCTCTTTCCACTGAGCCATGCTGCTTACTCTGGGAAGGCCTCATTCATCCCCCCTTCCCAACCCCCCCAGCACTTATGTCCATTTCTATCATTTATTTACTTCTGTTAATGTCTGTCAACCACCCAACTTGTGCTTTCCAAGCGCTTCGTACAGTGCTCTGCACACAGTAAGTGCTCAATAAATACAATTGAATGAACCACTCCCCTCTAGACTGTAAGCTCGTTGTGGGCAGAGAATGTGTCTGTTTATTGTTGTATTATACTCCCCCAGGCACTTAGTACAGTGCTCCTCACACAGTAAGCACTCAATAAATATGACTGACTGACTGACTGACTGACTGACTGACTGACTGAATGAATGAACTATAAACAGACACATTCAATCAATCAATCAATCAATCATATTTATTGAGCGCTTACTGTGTGCAGAGCACTGGACTAAGCACTTGGGAAGTATAAGTTGGCAACATATTCCCTGCCCACAGTCTTCTAGACTGTGAGCCCGTTGTTGGATAGATGTTGCCAACTTGGACTTCCGAAGCACTTAGTCCAGTGCTCTGCACACAGTAAGCGCTCAATAAATGCGATCGAATGAATGAATGAAGGAGTTTTACTAAGTGCTTGGGAGAGTACAATATAACAATATAGCAGACACACTCTCTACCCACAATGAGCTTACAGTCTAGAAGGGGAGACAGACTTTAATATAAATAAATAAATGACGGACGTGGACAGAAGTGGTGTGGAGTTGGGAGGTGGATGAATAAAGGGGGAGACAGACTTTAATATAAATACATAAATGACAGACGTGGACAGAAGTGGTGTGGAGTTGGGAGGGGCATGAATAAAGGGGGAGATAGACTTTAATATAAATAAATAAATAGATGTGGACAGAAGTGGTGTGGAGCTGGGAGGGGGATGAATAAAGGGGGAGATAGACTTTAATATAAATAAATAAATGACAGATGTGGACAGAAGTGGTGTGGAGCTGGGAGGGGGATGAAGAAAGGGAGCAAGTCTGGACGACCCAGCAGGGAGTTGAAGAAAAGGAAAAGGGGCTCAGTCAGGGAAGGCCTCTTGGAGGAGATGGGCCTTCAATAAGGCTTTGAAGGTGGGGAGAGTCACTGTCTGTAAAATATGAAGAGGGAGGGCGTTCCAGGAGAGAGGCAGGACAGGGCCAAGGAATCAGAGGCAAGATAGATGAGATCAAGGTACAATATTTCTTGCCAAATCTGCTGGCCTCTACTCCATCCTAATCCTCCTCCACCTCTCGGCTGCCTTCGACACTGTGGCCCGCCCCCTTCTCCTGGAAACGTTATCCCAGCTTGGCTTCACCGACTCTGTCCTCTCCTGGTTCTCCTCCTATGGTCTCTGGCCATTCAGTCTCAGTCTCTGCGGAGTACTTCTCTGCCTCCCATCCCCTAACTGTGGGAGTCCCTCAAGGCTCAGTTCTGGGCCCGCTTCCATTCTTCATCTCCACCCACTCCCTGGAAGAACTCATTGGCTCGCTTGGCTTCCACTCCCTCCTCTATGGGGATGATCCCTAAATCTCCACCTCCAGCCCTGATCTCTCTCCTTCTCTCCAGTCTCGCATCGCCTCCTTCCTTCAAGACATCTCTGCTTGGATATCCTCCCATCACCCAAGCTTAACATGTCCACCTTATCTTCCCACCCAATCCCCGTCCTCCCCCTGACTTTCCCATCACTGTAGACCACCCCACCATCCTTCCTATCTCACAAGCCCGTAACCTTGGGGTTATCTCCTCTCTATCATTCAACCCACATATTCAGTCCATCCTGATGGTCCCACCTTCACAACATCGCTAAAGTCCACCCTTTCCTCTCCATCCAAACCACTACCACATTAATACAATCACTCATCTGATCCCACCTGGATTACTGCATCAGCCTCCTCGCTGACCTCCCAGCCTCCTGTCTCTCCCCACTCCATTCTATACTTCATCCTGCTGCCCGGATCATTTAGGACATTTCACCCCTCTCCTCAAAAAACTCCAGTGGTTGCCCATCCACCTTCGTATCAAGCAAAAACTCATCTCCATTGGTTTTAAAGCCGTCCATCATCTCCACCCCACCCCCTCGGCCTCCCCAACTCACCTTCCTTCTCTCCTACAACTGACTAATAATAATAATAATAGCATTTTTAAGTGCTTACTATGTGCAAAGCACTGTTCTAAACACTGGGGAGGTTACAAGGCGGTCCCACAGATGGCTCACAGTCTTCACCCCCATTTTACAGATGAGATAACTGAGGCACAGAGAAGTTAAGTGACTTGCCCAAAGTCACACAGCTGACAAGTGGCAGAGCCTGGATTTGAACCCATGACCTCTGACTCCAAAGCCCGGGCTCTTTTCCACTGAACCACCCTGCTTCTTGGGCTTCACTCCTTTGGTGCTGCTAACCTTCTCACTGTGCTTCCATCTCATCTGCCTTGCCGGTGACGCCCTCCCTCCTCAAATCCGATGGACAATGACTCTCCCCTCCTTCAAAGCCTTATCGAAGGCCCATTTCCTCCAAGAAGCCTTCCCGGACTAAGCCCTACCTTTCCTCATCTCCCAGTCCCTCCTGTGTTGCCCTGATTTGTTCCCTTTGCTCTTCCTTGCTTCCAGACCCACAGCATCTATGTTACAGATCTGTCATTTTATTTATTTGTATTGATGTCTGTCTCCTCACCTCTAGACGGTGAGCTTATTGTGGGCAGGGAATGGGTCTGTTTATTGTCTTATTGTCCCAAGAGCTTAGTCCAGTAAGCTAGACTGTGAGCCCACTGTTGGGTAGGGGTCATCTCTATATGTTGCCAGCTTGTACTTCCCAAGTGCTTAGTACAGTGCTCTGCACACAGTAAGTGCTCAATAAATACGATTGAATGAATGAATTAATGAAGCACACAATAAGTCCAGCAGACAGTAAGCGCTCAATAAACACAATTGAATGAATGAATGAGAAGGCCCTACTGAGAGCTTTTTTTTAATGGCATTTATTAAGTCCTTACTATGTGCAAATCATTGTAACTCTAAGGTGATAAGGTGGTCCCACGGGGGGCTCACATTCTTAACCCCCATTTTACAGATGAGGTCACCGAGGCACAGAGAAGTTAAATGACTTGCCAAGGTCACACAGCTGACAATTGTCAGAGCCGGGATTTGAACTCGTGACCTCTGACTCTAAAGCCCGGGCTCTTTCCACTGAGCCATGCTGCTTCTGCTGATGCCTTCTTTATATTGCCCTTAACGATCATCATCACAATGGTATTTGTTAAGCGTTTACTATGTATCACGCACTATTCTAAGCGCTGGGTAGATGTCAACTAATTAGGTTGGACACAGTCCCGGTCCCCCTTGGGGCTCACAGTCTTCACTCCCATCTTACAGAGGAGGAAACTGAGGCACAGAGAAGCAAAGTGACTATGCCCAAGGTCACCCAGCAGACACTTGGTAAAGCCGGGTTTTGAACCCAGCTCCTTCTGACTCCCAGCGCTGTGATCCATCCATTATTTTATTTTATTTTATTTTATTTTATTTTATTTTATTTTACTTTGTTAGTATGTTTGGTTTTGTTCTCTGTCTCCCCCTTCTAGACTGTGAGCCCACTGTTGGGTAGGGACTGTCTCTATATGTTGCCAACTTGTACTTCCCAAGCGCTTAGTACAGTGCTCTGCACACAGTAAGCGCTCAATAAATGCGATTGATTGATTGATTGTTTGGGATTCAGAGGTCCTGGGCTCCCATTCTCAACTCTCATTCTGTGATCCCATTCTGTGAACTCCCATTCTCACTGCCAACTTGTACTCCCTAAGCGCTTAGTACAGTGCTCTGCACACAGTAAGCGCTCAATAAATACGATTGAATGAATGAATGAATGAATTCTGTGAAGCAGCGCGGCTCAGTGGAAAGAGTACGGGCTTTGGAGTCATGGGTTCAAATCCCCGCTCTGCCAGTTGTCCTTTACTGCGCCGGAGCCGGGTCGATGGAGGTCCATCCCTCCGGCAGCATCATTGGTGCCGTTGATGATGATGATGATGATGATGGTATTTGTTAAGCGCTTCCTATATTGGAATGGGGTGGACACCTCCCCCTTGATATCACCTGGGGCCGAAGATCCTTCAAGTTCAAGAGGCGGCGACTAATCAGGCCGTTGAAGTGGCAAGGAGCTATTTATCTCCATCGACGCTGCTGGACATCTCCTCCCCGTAATTCATTCCGTTATTAAAAGCTTCAACTGGGATATTTAAGAGATGCCTAATTAAAGGCCCATTACACCCCAGGCCAAAGAAAAGGAGGGAGCTTCTGAGTTATTAAAAATACATTTTGTCTCCAGGATGGATTCATTCATTCAATCGTATTCATTGAGCGCTTACTGTGCACGGAGCACTGTACTAAGCGCTTGATGGATCTGTTAATTGGATGGGGGCGAAGAAGCAGAGAGAGAGGGTTGGGGTGTCTGTGTTGTGGGGGGAAAATCAATCAATCAATTGTATTTATTGAGCACTTACTGTGTACAGAGCACTGGACTAAGCGCTTGATGGATCTGTTAATTGGATGGGGGCGAAGAAGCAGAGAGAGAGGGTTGGGGTGCCTGTGTTGTGGAGGGAAAATCAATCAATCAGTCAATCGATCAATCATATTTATTGAGTGCTTACTGTGTGCAGAGCACTGTACTAAGCGCTTGATGGATCTGTTAATTGGATGGGGGCGAAGAAGCAGAGAGAGAGGGTTGGGGTGTCTGTGTTGTGGGGGGAAAATCAATCAATTAACCGATCAATCGTATTTATTGAGTGCTTACTGTGTGCGGAGCACTGTACTAAGCGCTTGATGGATCTGTTAATTGGATGGGGGTGAAGAAGCAGAGAGAGAGGGTTGGAGTGTCTGTGTTGTGGGGGGAAAAATCAATCAATCAATCAATCAATCGTATTTATTTAGCGCTTACTGTGTGCAAAGCACTGTACTAAGCGCTTGATGGATCTGTTAATTGGATGGGGGCAAAGAAGCAGAGAGAGAGGGTTGGGGTGTCTGTGTTGTGGGGGGAAAATCAATCAATCAACCAATAATAATAGCATTTATTAAGCACTTACTATGTGCAAAGCACTGTTCTAAGCACTGGGGAGGATACAAGGTGATCAGGTTGGCCCACGGGGGGCTCACAGTCTTCATCCCCATTTTCCAGATGAGGGAACTGAGGCCCAGAGAAGTGAAGCGACTTGCCCAAAGTCACCCAGCTGAGAGTTGGCAGAGCTGGGATTTGAACCCATGACCTCTGACTCCAAAGCCCAGGCTCTTTCCACTGAGCCATGCTGCTTCAATAAATCAATCGTATTTATTGAGCGCTTACTGTGTGCGGAGCACTGTACTAAGCGCTTGATGGATCTGTTAATTGGATGGGGGCGAAGAAGCAGAGAGAGAGGGTTGGGGTGTCTGTGTTGTGGGGGGAAAATCAATCAATCAATCAATCATATTTATTGAGCACTTACTGTGTGCAGAGCATTGTACTAAGCGCTTGATGGATCTGTTAATTGGATGGGGCAAAGAAGCAGAGAGAGAGGGTTGGGGTGCCTGTGTTATGGGGGGAAATCAATCAATCAACCAATCAATCGTATTTATTGAGCGCTCACTGTGTGCGGAGCACTGTACTAAGCACTTGATGGATCTGTTAATTGGATGGGGGCGAAGAAGCAGAGAGAGAGGCCTGGGGTGTCTGTGTTGTGGGGGGAAAATCAATCAATCAACCAATCAATCGTATTTATTGAGCGCTTACTGTGCGCGGAGCACTGTACTAAGCGCTTGATGGATTGATTATGGTTTTGTAAAGCACTCACTATGTGCCAGGCACTGTAGTAGACACTGGGGTGGATACGAGCAAATCGAGTTGGACACAGTCCCTGGTCTCATGTGGGGCTCACAGTCCCAATCCCCATTTTACAGACGAGGGAACTGAGGCCCAGAGAAGTGAAGTGAGTTGCCCAGGGTCGCACAGCAGACAGGTGGCGGAGTCAGGATTAGAACCCATGACCTTCTGACTCCCGGGCATGTTTTATTCACTGCATCCTTTTCCTGAGCAGCGTGGCTCAGTGGAAAAGAGCAGGGGCTTTGGAGTCAGAGTCATGGGTTCAAATCCCGGCTCTGCCCATTGTCAGCTGGGAGACTTTGGGCAAGTCACTTCACTTCTCTGGGCCTCAGTTACCTCATCTGTAAAATGGGGATTGTGACTGTGAGCCCCCCGTGGGACAACCTGATCAATCAATCATATTTACTGAGCGCTTACTGTGTGCAGAGCACTGTACTAAGAGCTTGGGAAGTGCAAGTTGGCAACATCTAGAGACAGTCCCTACACAACAGTGGGCTCACAGTCTAAAAGGGGGAGACAGAGAACAAAACCAAACATACTAACAAAATAAAATAAATAGAATAGATATGTACAAGTAAAATAAATAAATAAATAGAGTAATAAATATGTACAAACATACATACATATATACTTGATCACCTTGTAACCTCCCCAGCGCTTAGAACATGCTTTGCACATAGTAAGCGCTTAATAAATGCCATTATTTTTATTATTATTATCCTGATATAACAATAAACAGAAACATTCCCTTCCCACAGTGAGTTTACTGTATGTTTGAGGGTGAGTATGTGTGTGTGTTTGTTTTTATGGTATTTGTTGAGTGGTTACTCTGCGCCAGGCACTGTACTAAGCGCTGAGGTAGATACAAGGTAATCAGGTTGGGCACAGTCCCTGCCCCATATGGGGGTCCCTGTCTTCATCCCCATTTCACAGATGAGGGTTTTATCGCACAATAGAAATTCTACCCCATGTCTGGGTTGAACATGCAATATTTTCTTTCTTTCTCCACTCTGTCCCTTTTACTTTTTTCCTATAATTTATCCCATCACTTCTCGCTCCTCTACGGAGAAGCAGCGTGGCTCAGTGGAAAGAGCCCGGGCTCTGGAGTTAGAGGTCATGGGTTCAAATCCTGGCTCAGCCAACTGTCAGCTGTGTGACTTTGGGCAAGTCACTTCACTTCTCCAGGCCTCAGTGACCTCATCTGGAAAATGGGGATGAAAACTGTGAGCCCCCCGTGGGACAACCTGATCACCTTGTAACCTCCCCAGTGCTTAGACCAGTGCTTTGCACATAGTAAGCGCTTAACAAATACCATCATCATTATTATTATTATGAGAGAACTGAGGCACAGAGAAGTGAACGGACTTGCCCCAGGTCACACAGCAGACAAGTGGCAGAGCCGGGATTAGAACCCATGACCTTTGGACTCCCAGCTCCAGGCTGTAGCCACTACAGATGCTGCTTCGCACGAAAGGATTGATAGGTGCTCAAAGTGCAGGTGATGAGACATTTGTATGAAAGTGCAGTGAGAAGTCATGCTCTTAAAGTGCTGCGATAATAATAATAATAATGATGGTATTTGTTAAGCGCTTACTATGTGCAAAGCACTGTTCTAAGCGCTGGGGAGGTTACAAGATGATCAGTAGCAGGGAGGGCTGGAACTCGTGGCCTTCCCAGCCTGAGCCCCCCTTTTCCTCGACTCCCTCCCTCTGCTCTACCCCCTCTCCGCCCCACTGCACTTGCGTATATATATACATAGTTATAATTCTATTTATTCTTATTAATGATGTGGATATATTGATAATTCTACCTATATTCATTCATTCATTCGTTCAATCATCTTTATTGAGCGCTTACTGTGTGCAGAGCACTGTACTAAGCGCATGGGAAGTACAAGTTGGCAACGTATAGAGACGGTCCCTACTCAACAGTGGGCTCACTGATGCTATTGATGCCTGTTTCCTTGTTTTGATGTCTGTCTCCCCTTTTCTAGACTGTGAGCTCGTTGTTGGGTAGGGACTATCTATTTGTTGCCAAATTGTACTTTCCAAGTGCTCAGTCCAGTGCTCTGCACACAGTAAGCGCTCAATAAACACGATTGACTGATTGACTGACTGAATGAAAGAATTTGGGAAGCCATCCTGGAGGAAATGGGCCTCTCTCCCCCCCTGTTCATTTTTATGGCATTTATTAAGCGCTTAAAGCACTGTTCTAAGTGCTGGGGAGGCTACAAGCTGATCAGGTTTTCCCACGTGGGGCTCAATCAATCAATTAATCAATCAATCGTATTTATTGAGCACTTACTGTGTGCAGAGCACTATACTAAGCGCTTGGGAAGTACAAGTTGGCAACATATAGAGACAGTCCCTACCCAACAGTGGGCTCACAGTCTAAAAGGCTCACAGTCTTCATCCCCATTTTACAGATGAGGGAACTGAGGATGAGAGAAGTGAAGTGACTTGCCCAAAGTCACGCAGCTGACAAGTGGCCGAGCCAGGATTTGAACCCATGACCTCTGACTCCAAAGCCCGGGCTCTTTCCACTGAGCCACGCTGCTTCTCTAATCTTCCCTTTGTTCCCTCTTGTTCTCGCCCTCTCTCTTTGCCTTCTCCTGCACTCTCCCTGCCCCTCTGCCCAGGGTCCAGTTGGATTTTTTTTCTTTTAATGGTATTTGTTCATCTCTTTGGGTTTCATTTAGTTTTTATAATGGTATACGTTAAGCGCTTACTATGGGCTTTGTTCTAAGCACTGGGGTAGATCTAAGCTAATAATAATAATAATGATGGCATTTATTAAGCACTTACTATGTGCCAAGCACTGTTCTAAGCGCTGGGGAGGTTACAAAGTGATCAGGTTGTCCCACGGGGGGCTCACAGTCTTCATCCCCATTTTACAGATAAGGTAACTGAGGCCCAGAGAAGTGAAGTGACTTGCCCAAAGTCGCACAGCTGACAATGGGCGGAGCTGGGATTTGAACCCACGACCTCTGACTCCAAAGCCCGGGCTCTTGCCACTGAGCCACGCTGCTTCTCTAATCAGGTTGGACACAGTCTCTCACAGTCTTTCCCTCTGGCCCTCCATTTCTCCGTCTGTCCATCTGTCTTCTTCTAGACTGTGAGCCCACTGTTGGGTAGGGACCGTCTCTCTATGTTGCCAACTTGGACTTCCCAAGCGCTTAGTACAGTGCTCTGCACACAGCAAGTGCTCAATAAATACAATTGATTCTAGACTGTGAGCCCACTGTTGGGTAGGGACTGTCTCTATGTGTTGCCAACTTGGACTTCCCAAGCGCTTAGTCCAGTGCTCCGCACACAGTAAGCGCTCAATAAATACGATTGATTGATTGATTGATTGATCTGTCCTCCCCTCTGTTCCTCCATTCCTCTGTCCCTCCATTTCTCCGTCTGTTCCTCTGTCCCTCCATTTCTCTGTCCTTTCTTCCATCCTTTCCTCTGTCCCTCCACTCCTCCATCGTCTGAGCCTCCTCCTTCCTCTCCCCCGCCTTACCTCCTTCTCCTCCCCACAGCACCCATATATATGTATGTATATATAATATGTTTGTACATATTTATTACTGTTTGTACATATTTATTACTCTATTTATTTATTTTACTTGTACATATTTATGTATATATGTATATATGTGTATATGGATGTATATATGTTTGTACTTACTCTATTTATTACTCTATTAGTAATTATTATCTATTAATTACTCTATTTATTTATTTACTCTATTTTACTTGTACATATCTATTCTATTTATTTTATTTTGTTAGTACGTTCGGTTTTGTTCTCTGTCTCCCCCTTTTAGACTGTGAGCCCGCTGTTGGGACTGTCTCTAGATGCTGCCAACTTGTACTTCCCAAGCGCTTAGTACAGTGCTCTGCACACAGTAAGCGCTCAATAAATACGATTGATTGATTGATTGATATACATATATATGTTTGTACTTACTCTGTTCATTTTACTTGTACATATTTATTCTATTTATTTTACTTTGTTACTACATTTGGTTTTGTTCTCTGTCTCCCCCTTCTAGACTGTGAGCCCGCTGTTGGGTAGGGACCGTCTCTATATGTTGCCACCTTGTACTCCCCAAGCACTTAGTACAGTGCTCTGCACACAGTAAGCGCTCAATAAATACGACTGAATGAACGAATGAACGAATGTCCCACACGGGGCTCCCAGTCTTCATCCCCATCTTATGTCCGAGGCAACCGAGGCCCAGAGAAGTGAAGTGACTTGCCCAAGGTCACCCAGAGGACAAGTGACGGAGCCGGCACTAGGACCCAGGTTCTATCCACTAGGCCACACTGCTTCTCACTAGGTGCCAGGCACAGTTCTAAGCGCCGGGGTGGACGAAAAACTAATCAGATTGGACACAGTCCCTGTCCCACCTGGGGCTCACGGTCTTAATCCTTAATTTAAGTGTGAGGCAACCGAGGCATAGACAAGTGAAGTGACTTGCCCAAGGTCTCCCAGCAGATGAGTGGCGGAGTCGGAACTAGAACCCAGGTCCTTCTGATTCCCAGGCTTGGGCTCTCCCCTCTAGGTCATGCTGCTTCTCAGCATGTATATAAAGGAAAGAGGTCAATCAATCAATCGTAATTATTGAGCGCTTAATGTGTGCAGAGCACTGTACTAAGCACTTGGGGAGTACAAGTTGGCAACATATAGAGACGGTCCCTACCCAACAGTGGGCTCACAGTCTAGAATCAATCAATCAATCAATCGTATTTATTGAGCGCTTACTGTGTGCAGGGCACTGTACTAAGCGCTTGGGAAGTCCAAGTTGGCAACATATAGAGACGGTCCCTACCCGACAGTGGGCTCACAATCTAGAATCAATCAATCAATCAATCGTATTTATTGAGCGCTTACTGTGCGCAGAGCACGGTACTAAGCACTTGGGAAGTACAAGTTGGCAACATATAGAGACAGTCCCTACCCAACAGTGGGCTCACCGTCTAAAAGGGGGAGACAGAGAACAAAACCATACTAACAAAATGAAATAAATAGAATAGATATGTACAAGTAAAATACATAAATAAATAGAGTAATAAGTATGTACAACCATATATACATATATACAGGTGCTGTGGGGAAGGGAAGGAGGTAAGATGAGGGGGATGGAGAGGGGGACGAGGGGGAGAGGAAGGAAGGGGCCGAGTGTGGGAAGGCCTCCTGGAGGAGGTGAGCTCTCAGTAGGACCTTGAAGGGAGGAAGAGAGCTAGTTTGGCGGATGGGCAGAGGGAGGGCAAAACCTAACATACTAACAAAATAAAATAAATAGAATAGATATGTACAAGTAAAATAAATAAATAAATAGAGTAATAAATATGTACAAATATATATACATATATACAGGTGCTGTGTCCTTTGGGTAAGGGGAGCAGTTTGACTTTGATGGGTTCCTGGAATTCCAGCCTTTCCCCAGGCTTCCCTTCCCTTCCTCCAGCCGGGATTCTCTCCAGATTTTCCCCACCCCCATCCCCACCTCAGAGAGGGTGTCCATCCATCAAAGACGCCCGGACTCCCTTTCTTCAATTATTCATGAAGAGAAAGCCATTTCGGCTTCCCCCAGCAGGAAAGGACATTTTTAACACTTCTCCGGCCCGTTTCTTAATCCCCTTCCCGCTTCAGCGCTTAGAACAGTGCTCAGTGCTTAGAACAATCAATCAATCAATCAATCAATCGTATTTATTGAGTGCTTACTGTGTGCAGAGCACTGTACTAAGCGCTTGGGAAGTACAAATTGACAACATATAGAGACAGTCCCTACCCAACAGTGGGCTCACAGTCTAAAAGGGGGAGACAAAACCAAACATACTAACAAAATAAAATAAATAGAATAGATGTGTACAAGTGTACAAGTAAAACAGTGCTTTGAACATAGTAAGCGCTTAATAAATGCTATCATTATTATTATTATTCAGACTCCGTCTCAGAGCGGCCTCGGCTAGCAGAAGGTCCTGCCATTCATTCATTCAAGAGAAGCAGCGTGGCTCAGTGGAAAATGCCCGGGGTTTGGAGTCAGAGATCATGGGGTCAAATCCCGGCTCCACCAGTTGTCAGCTGGGTGACTTTGGGTAAGTCACTTCAATCAATCAATCAATCAATCGTATTTATTGAGCGCTGACTGTGTGCAAAGCACTGTACTAAGCGCTTGGGAAGTACAAGTCGGCAACATCTAGAGACAGTCCCTACCCAACAGTGGGCTCACAGTCTGAAAGGGGGAGACGGAGAACAAAACCAAAGATACCAACAAAATAAAATAAATAGAATAGATATGTACAAGTAAAATAAATAAATAAATAGAATAATAAATATGTACAAACATTCATTCATTCAACAGAAGCAGTGTGGCTCAGTGGAAAGTGCCTCGGCTTTGGAGTCAGGGGTCATGGGTTCAAATCCCAGCCCCGCCAACTGTCGGCTGTGTGACTTTGGGCAAGTCACTTCACTTCTCTGGGCCTCAGTTCCCTCATCTGGAAAATGGGGATTAAGACTGTGAGCCCCAAGTGGGAAAACTGTATATATGTATGTATGTTTGAACATATTTGTTACTCTTTTTATTTATTTATTTATTTTACTTGTACATATCTATTCTATTTATTTTATTTTGTTGGTATGTTTGGTTTTGTTCTCCGTCTCCCCCTCCTAGACTGTGAGCCCACTGCTGGGTAGGGACCGTCTTTATATGTTGCCAACTTGTACTTCCCAAGCGCTCAGTACAGTGCTCTGCACACAGTAAGCGCTCAATAAATACTACTGAATGAATGAATGAATGAATGCCATCATCATCATCATCATCTAGCTTCATTTCTATTTATTCTGAGGACACCTGTCCACATGCTTTGTTTTGCTGTCCGTCTCCCCCTCCTAGACTGTAAGCCCGCTGTTGGGTAGGGACCGTCTTTATATGTTGCCAACCTGTACTTCCCAAGCGCTTAGTACAGTGCTCTGCACACAGTAAGCGCTCAATAAATCCGACTGAATGAATGAATGAATGACTCTCCTCTCTAATCTGGAACAAGTAGCCGCCTCAGTCGAAGCCATTACATTATCGCCATTGAGACCTGAATTGTCAAATCAATTAAAAGCCAGGAATAAATATTTATGAAGTGTTCAGAGCTGCGTCGTAGCGGCTGAGGATTCATCAGCCCATCTGTAGAATCGACACCATGGTGCGGGGAGGTATTCTGGGAGCTATCAGGCGAAATCTGCTCAGGGTGGGAAGGGATTTATGGAGATACCTACGGCGAGGGCCTGTGGGTTATAACTCATTAGTATTGAGAACTGTCCTTTCTGGGAGGAGATGATAGCGCAGAGCTTTGATGTCCCTAATAGCCCTAAATCTGGAAAACCTTCCCTTTCGTCGACAAGAGGTGAAATCGGAAGCCGTTCCCCTTTTCAGCTGGGGGAAGTTCGGTTTATTTCCATTTTTCTTTCGTCTTTCTATTCGCTGTACCTCCATCTCGGCGCACGTCCTCCCCCGGGCCTGGAATGCCCTCCCACTGCCCATCCGCCAAGCTGGCTCTCTTCCTCCCACTGTTGGGTAGGGACTGTCTCTATATGTTGCCAACTTGTACTTCCCGAGCGCTTAGTACAGTGCTCTGCACACAGTAAGCTCTCAATAAATACGATTGATGATGATGATGAGAGCTCACCTCCTCCAGGAGGCCTTCCCACACTCAGCCCCTTCCTTCCTCTCCCCCTCATCCCCCTCTCCATCCCCCCATCTTACCTCCTTCCCTTCCCCACAGCACCTGTATATATGTATATATGTGTGTACATATTTATTACTCTATTTATTTATGTATTTTACTTGTACATATCTATTCTATTTATTTTATTTTGTTAGGATGTTTGGTTTTGTTCTCTGTCTCCCCCTTTTAGACTGTGAGCCCACTGTTGGGTAGGCACCGTCTCTATATGTTGCCAACTTGTACTTTCAAGTGCTTAGTACAGTGCTCTGCACACAGTAAGCGCTCAATAAATACAATTGATTGATTGATTGATCTCAGCTGTCTCTCGCCCACGTCCTGCCTCTGGCCCGGAACTCTCTCCCTCCTCAAACCCCACAGACGATGACTCTCCCCTCCTTCAAAGCCTTAATGAAGGCCCATCTCCTCCAAGAGGCCTTCCCTGACTAAGCCCTCCTTCCCTCTCTTCCCACTCCCTTCCCTGCTCAAAAAATACGGATTCACCCCTGGCCTGCTGTGTGACCTTGGGCAAGTCACTTCAATGCTCCTGGGCTCAGTTTCCTCGAGCTCAGGCTTGGTAGTTAGTCAGTTATGCAGTGAATCGTATTTATTGAGTGCTTCCTGGGTGCAGAGCACTGGACTAAGCACTTGGGAGAGGATAATACAAACTGTTCTTTTAGACTTTGAGCCCACTGCTGGGTAGGGACTGTCTCTATATGCTGCCAACTTGTACTTCCCAAGCGCTTAGTACAGTGCTCTGCACCCAGTAAGCGCTCAATAAATATGATTGATTGGTTGATTGATTGATAATACAGAAATAAACAGACACATTCCCTGCCCACAATGGGCTGGCAGTCTAGAGGGGGAGACCGATATTCAGTTGTATTTATTGAGCGCTCACTGGGTGCAGAGCACTGGACTGAACGCTTGGGAAGTCCAAGTCGGCAACACACAACCACACAACCAGTTCCAGAAGGAGGCCAGCCACCTCCACAGCCGTCCCCATCTTAGCCCCCCGGCCCCTTTGCCTCCGAGGGCTTTATTTTATTAATATGTTTTGTTTCGTTCTCTGTCTCCCCCTTCTAGACTGTGAGCCCGCTGTTGAGTAGGGACCGTCTCTATATGTTGCCAACTTGTACTTCCCAAGCGCTCAGTACAGTGCTCTGCACACAAGCGCTCAATAAATGCGATTGAATGAATGAATGAATGACAGTAATAGAAATAAATAAATGATGGAGGTGGATATAAGTGGTGTAGGTCTGGAAGGGGGCAGTGAATGAAGGGTACAAGTCAGGGCGATGCAGAAGGGAGCGAGAGAAGAGGAAAAGGGAGAAGGGAGGGAAGTTCGGTTCCCTTGGTCCCCCTTCTGTTCTTGATCTACACTCACTCCCTTGGTGCCCTCATTCGCTCCCACAGCTTCAACTATCATCTGTCCGCTGATGACACCCAGATCTCCATCTCTGCCCCTGCTCTCTCCCCCTCTCTCCAGGCTTGCATCTCCTCCTGCCTTCAGGACATCTCCACCTGGATGTCTGCCCTCCACCTAAAGCTCAACATGTCCAAGACTGAACTCCTTGTCTTCCCTCCCAAACCTTGCCCTCTCCCGGACTTTCCCATCTCTGTTGACGGCACTACCATCCTTCCCGTCTCACAAGCCCGCAACCTTGGTGTCATCCTCGACTCCGCTCTCTCATTCACCCCTCACATCCAAGCCGTCACCAAAACCTGCTGGTCTCAGCTCCACAACATTGCCAAGATCCGCCCTTTCCTCTCCATTCAAACCGCTCCCCTGCTCGTTCAAGCTCTCATCCTATCCCGTCTGGACTACTGCATCAGCCTTCTCTCTGATCTCCCATCCTCGTGTTTCTCCCCACTTCAATCCGTACTTCACGCCACTGCCCGGATCATCTTTGTGCAGAAACGCTGTGGGCGTTTCTCCCCTCCTCAAAAATCTCCAGTGGCTACCAATCAATCTGCGCATCAGGCAGAAACTCCTCACCCTGGGCTTCCAGGCTGTCCATCCCCTGGCCCCCTCCTCCCTCACCTCCCTTCTCTCCTTCTCCAGCCCAGCCCGCACCCTCCGCTCCTCTGCCGCTAATCTCCTCACCATACCTCGCTCTCGCCTGTCCCGTCATCAACCCCCGGCCCACGTCATCCCCCTGGCCTGGAATGGCCTCCTTCTGCTCATCCGCCAAGCTCGCTCTCTTCCTCCCTTCAAGGCCCTACTGAGAGCTCACCTCCTCCAGGAGGCCTTCCCAGACTGAGCCCCTTCCTTCCTCTCCCCCTCGTCCCCCTCTCCATTCCCCCATCTTACCTCCTTCCCTTCCCCACAGCACCTGTATATATGTATATATATTTGTACATATTTATTACTCTATTTATTTATTTATTTATTTTACTTGTACATACCTATTCTATTTATTTTATTTTGTTAGTATGTTTGGTTTTGTTCTCTGTCTCCCCCTTTTAGACTGTGAGCCCACTGTTGGGTAGGGACTGTCTCTATATGTTGCCAACTTGTACTTCCCAAGCGCTTAGTACAGTGCTCTGCACACAGTAAGTGCTCAATAAATACGATTGATTGATTGATTGAAGTTCAATTCCCAGCTCCACTGCTTTCATTCATTCATTCATTCAATCATACTTATTGAGCACTTACTGTGTGCAGAGCACTATACCAAGCCCTTGGGAGAGTACAATGCAATAATGAACTAATGATAAACTAATAATAATCTTCTAGACTGTGAGCCCATTAGTGGGTATGGATTGTCTCTACCCGTTGCCGAATTGTACTTTCCAAGCGCTTAGTACGGCACTCTGCACACAGTAAGCACTCAATAAATACGATCGAATGAAAATAATAAGCAGACATTCTCTGCCTCCAACGAGCTGACAGTCTAGAGGGGGAGACAGACATTAATAGAAATAAATAAATGATGGATATAGACCTAAGTGCTGGGGGCTGGGAGGGGGTTAAATAAAGGAAGCAAGTCAGGGCAATGGACTTGCTGGTTGAGTGACCTTGGGAAAGTCACTCCTCTGTTTTATGCCTCAGTTTCCTCAGAGGTATAATGGGGGCTCAATGCCTGTTCCCCTCCCTACTTTGACGGTGAACTCTGGTTGGAGCCAGGGCTGTGTCTGACCTCAATATTCCATATCTACCCCAGTGTTTAGTACAGTGCTTTGGACATGGTAAGCACTTAACCAATGCCACAATTATTATTATTATTATTCATTCATTCATTCATTCATTCAATCGTATTTATTGAGCACTTACTGTGCTCTTTCCTCTCCCCCTCGTCCCCCTCTCCATCCCCCCGTCTTACCTCCTTCCCTTCCCCACAGCACCTGTATATATGTATATATGGTTGTACATATTTATTACTCTATTTATTTATTTATTTTACTTGTACATTTCTATCCTACTTATTTTATTTTGTTGGTATGTTTGGTTCTGTTCTCTGTCTCCCCCTTTTAGACTGTGAGCCCACTGTTGGGTAGGGACTGTCTCTATGTGATGCCAATTTGTACTTCCCAAGCGCTTAGTACAGTGCTCTGCACATAGTAAGCGCTCAATAAATACGATTGATTGATTGATTGATTGCAGAGCGCTGTACTAAGCACTTGGGAAGTATTATTATTATCTGTGCAACGGGGATGAGTTAATTGTGAGTCCCCTGGGAGACAGGGACTGTGTTCCTTGTATTTACCCAGTGTTCAGTAAGTGTAATAAAAGCCATAAAGAAAAGCAGCTGAGGTCCGGGCAGGATTTCTGTGCTTTGGGGATAATCCGAACCCACATCCCAACAGAAGATGGTCTCCCCTAATACACCAGCCCCCAGCCCTGGCTCAGAGCTGGCCTCCATTTTTTTATGCTATTTGTTAAGCACTTATTGTGTGTCAGGCACTGTACTAAGCACTGGAGGAGATACAAAGGAATCGAGTCCCTGTCCCACATGGGGTTCACAACCTTAATCTCCATTTTACAGGTGAGGGAACTGAGGCACTGACCTCCTCATTCATTCAATCGTATTTATTGAGCACTTACTGTGTGCAGAGCACTGTACTAAGCGCTTGGGAAGTACAAGTTGGCAACATATAGAGACAGTCCCTACCCAACAGCGGGCTCCTCCTCTCAGGACTGAGATGGACCATATCTCCCAGCACCTCAAGTCTGATAGGACTCCTTCACCACCCTGCTTGAGATGGGCCCAGGAGAGATAGAGAGAGAGATGAGAGAGAGCGAGAGAGAGAAAGAGAAGGAGGGAAGGAGGGAGGGAGAGGAGAGGGAGGGAGGAAGGAAGGAAGGAAGGAAAGAAGGAAGGAAGGAAGGAAGGAAGGAAGGAAGGAAGGAAGGAAGGAAGGAAGGAAGGAAGGAAGGAAGGAAGGAAGGAAGGAAAGAGACAGAGAGGGAAAGAAAGAAAGAAAGTAAGAAAGAAAGAAAGAAAGAAAGAAAGAAAGAAAGAAAGAAAGAAAGAAAGAAAGAAAGAAAGAAAGGAGGAAAGAAAGAAAGAAAGAAAGAAAGAAAGAAAGAAAGAAAGAAAGAAAGAAAGGAAAGAAAGAAGGAAGGAAGAAAGAAAGAAGGAAAGAAAGAGAGAGAGAGAGAGAAAGGAAGGAAGAAAAAAGAAAGAGAGAACGGAAGGAAGAAAGAAAGGGGGGGAGAGAGACAGAGAGAGAAAGAAAGATAGAAAGAAAGAAAGAAAGAAAGAAGGAAAGAGACAGAGAGAAAGAAAGAAAGAGAGAAAGAGAGAGAGAAAGAAAGACAGAAAGAAGGAAAGAAGGAAAGAAAGAAAGAAGGAAAGAAAGAGAGAGAGAAAGGAAGGAAGAAAAAAGAAAGAAAGAAAGAAAGAAAGAAAGAAAGAAAGAAAGAAAGAAAGAAAGAAAGGAAGAAAGAAAGAAAGAAAGAAAGAAAGGAAGAAAGAACAAGAAAGAAAGAAAGAAAGAAAAAGGAAGGAAGGAAGGAAGGAAGGAGAGAGAGAGGAGAGAGAGAGAGAGAAAGAAAGAAAAGAAAGAAAGAAAGAAAGAAAGAAAGAAAGAAAGAAAGAAAGAAAGAAAGAAAGAAAGAAAGAAAGAAAGAAAGAAAAGCACGCCAAAGCATGTTTGGCATATTGTACATGCTTAAGACTTATTATCATATCATTATACTATAGAAATATTAGTATAATAGTATTATGATAAGGGTATTTGTTAAGCGCTTCCTCTCTGCTTACTCTGTGCTTACACTGGGGTACATACAAGTTAATCAGGTTGGACACAGTCCCTTTCCCATATGGGGCTCACTGTCTCAATCCCCATTTTTCAGATGAGGGAACTGAGGCCCAGAGAATAATAATGATAATAATAATAATGGTGTTTGTTAAGCTCTTACTATGTGCCAAGTACTGTTCTAAGCGCTGGGGTAGATACAAGGTAATCAGGTTGTCCCACATGGGGCTCACAGTCTTAATCCCCATTTTCCAGATGAGGTAACTGAGGCTCAGAGAAGTTAAATCACTTGCCCAAGGTCCCACAGCGGACAAGTGGCGGAGCCAGGATTAGAACCATCCCGGGCCTGCTTAATTTGGGACTTTTTACTGCTCCGATACTCATTTGTTTTTTCTCGACTGTCCGGCATGCATAAACGTTTTAAAGCCGGCCATAAAAAGAAGAGTTTATTTCCCTCTGACAAGTATTTACGGCGCCTATTTAAAAAAAACATAGTTATCACAGCTCGCCCACACTCTGTTGATTCTCTAATTAATCCTCCCTTGTAAGAGCTCCCCTCTCTTGGCATGGTTAAATACCAAAAACCTGAGGGCAATATTCTATTTTATAACTTATTTATGATTCCCAACTGCTGCCCCTTGGTTGCAAGTGTAATAATAATTGCAGTATTTCATAATTGTAGTATTTGTTAAGTGTTACTATGTGCCAAGCTCTGTTCTAAGCGCTGGGGTAGTTACAAGGTGATCATTTTGGACAGAGTCCCTGTCCCCATTTTATTAACAATAATAATTATAATAATAATGATGATGCTATTTGTTAAGCGCTTACAATGTGCCAGGCACTGTACTAAGCACTGGCGTGGAAACAAGCAAATCGAGTTGGACACAGTCCCCATCCAACGTGGGGCTCACAATCTCAATCCCCATTTTACAGATGAGGGAACCGAGGCACAGAGAAGAGAAGTGACTTGTCCAAGGTCCCACAGCAGATAAGTGACAGAGCTGGGATTAGAACCCAGGTCCTCAGTCTTCCAATCCCCTGCTCTTCCCACCAGACCATGCTGCTTCCCTATTTGTTAAGCGCTTCCTAGGTGCCAAACACTGTACTAAGCGCTAGGGTAGATACAAGCTGATCAGACTGTGAGCCCACTGTTGGATAGGGACTGTCTCTATATGTTGCCAATTTGTACTTCCCAAGCGCTTAGTACAGTGCTCTGCACATACTAAGCGCTCAATAAATACGATTGATGATGATGATGCAGCATGGCTCAGTGGAAAGAGCACGGGCTTGGGAGTCAGAGGTCATGGGTTCAAATCCCGGCTCCGCCACTTGTCAGCTGTGTGACTTTGGGCAAGTCACTTGACTTCTCTGGGCCTCAGTTCCCTCATCTGTAAAATGGGGATGAAGACTGTGAGCCCACTGTTGGGTAGGGGCTGTCTCCATATGTTGCCAACTTGTACTTCCCAAGCGCTTAGTACAGTACCTGCATATATGTATATATGTTTGTACATATTTGTTACTGTATTTATTTATTTATTTATTTTACTTGTACATATCTATTCTATTTATTTTATTTTGTTAGTATGTTTGGTTTTGTTCTCTGTCTCCCCCTTTTAGACTGTGAGCCCACTGTTGAGTAGGGACTGTCTCTATATGTTGCCAACTTGTACTTCCCAAGCGCTTAGTACAGTGCTCTGCACACAGTAAGCTCTCAATAAATACGATTGATGATGATGGTTGATGATGATGATGAGTGCTCTGCACACAGTAAGCACTCAATAAATACAATTGATTGATTGATTGACAACCTGATCACCTTGTATCCTCCCCCATGCTTAGAACAGTGCTTTGCACGTAGTAAGTGCCTAACAAATGCCATCATTATTATTATTATTATTATTATCAGATCCCACGAGGGGTTCACAGTCTAGGTAGAACAGGGATTGAATCCCCATTTTGCAGATGAGGAAACTGAGGCCTAGAGAAGTTGCAACTTGCCCAAGGTCACACAGCAGACAAGTGGTGGAGCAGTGACTCCTGTGTTTCCCAGGCCCGGGATTAAACCACTAGGCCTCAGGTCACACCTGTATATATGTATATATGTTTGTACATATTTATTACTCTATTTATTTATTTATTTTACTTGTACATATCTATTCTATTTATTTTATTTTTTTAGTATGTTTGGTTTTGTTCTCTGTCTCCCCCTTTTAGACTGTGAGCCCACTGTTGGGTAGGGACTGTCTCTATATGTTGCGAACTTGGACTTCCCAAGCGCTTAGTACAGTGCTCTGCACACAGTAAGCGCTCAATAAATACGATTGATGATGATGATGATGATGACCTCGAAACCTCAAAAGAGCGGAAATTGGGAATCAGACTGCCTGAGTCTGGGCTCTGCCCGCTGTGGATCAGGAGAAAAGAGCTCATCTCTGGGGGTAAGGATGCCTGGGTTCTAATCTTGACTCAATCTGCTTCAGATCCGGGGAGAAGAGCCTGACTTTGGGGGTCAGGTCGCCCGTGAGTGGTGCCCCCCATCAGCCACGCTGCCCGACCGCTGTCACCAGCATCGACGCCTCTGCCAGGTTCTCGAACCCGGGCCTCAGACCCGGCTCCCACCGCCGTGAGCGTGCCCCCCGAAGACCCGCTGCTCCGCCCACCGTCACGGACATTGGCTTCTCCATTGGGTCCTGAGGCTCAGACATGGCCCCACCACCTATTGATTTTCCCTCATTAATTTGGACCATTGAGTTTGTAATTGTTACTTGTAATTCCCTCTCATCACGGTCGTTGAGTAAAACCCACAATTAAAATTCACACGGCCAGTGACTAAGTTTCCCAACTTCCCACTAACTAGCCAACCGACTGACCGACTTATTTATCAAACAATCGGCTACCCAAACTACTAACTAGCCAACCAAGTAACCAACCAACTATTTACCAGCAAACAAACCCACTAACTATCCAACCAACTAGCCAACCAACAAACTGGCTGCCCAACCCATTAACTAACCAACCCAACTACCAACTACCTGACTCACTATCTAGCCAACCAACTAACCAACCAACACACCAGCTCCCCAACCCTTCAATTAACGGACCAAGTCACTCACCCACCAACTCTCCAACCCACTATCTAGCCATCCAATTTACCAACCAACTAGCTACCCCTCCCATTAGCAAACAAACCAATTCACCAACTCATGAACTACCCATCCCACTAGCTAGTCAACCAACTAACCGCCACATTTCCCAACCAACAAACTAGGTACCCAACCCACTACCAAGCCAACCAATTTACCAACCAACAAACCAGATACCCAACCCCTTAACTTGGCCTTCCTCTGCTCCTCCTCCCCTCCCCATCTCCCCGACTCCTCTCTCTGCTCTACTCCGGTCCCTGCCCCACAGCACTTGTGTATATAAGTACATATTTATTATTCTATTAATTTTATTAATGATGTGGATATATTTATAATTCTATTTATTTATATTGATGCTATTGATGCCTGTTTACTTATTTTGATGCCTGCCTCCCCGTTTCTAGACTTTAAGCCGGTAGTGGGCAGGTGTAGTCTCTCTTTATTGCTGAACTGTATTTTCCAAGTGCTTAGTACAGGGCTCGGCACACAGTAGGTGCTCAATAAATACGATTAAATGAATCAATTAATAAACCAACCCACCAACTACTCAACCCACTAGCTAGTCAACCAACCACCGTATTCCCCAACCACCAAACTAAGTACTCAACCCACTAACTAACCAGCCAACTAACTGTCCGACAGCTACCCTACCGATTAGCCAGTCCACCCACGGACCAACCAATCAATCAATCAATCAATCAATCAATCGTATTTATTGAGCGCTTACTGTGTGCAGAGCACTGTACTAAGCGCTTGGGAAGTACAAGTTGGCAACATATAGAGACGGTCCCTACCCAACAGCGGGCTCACAGCCTAGAAGGGGGAGACAGAGAACAAAACAAAACACATTAACAGAATAAAATAAATAGAATAAATATGTGCAAGTAAAATAAATACGTCAGTGCTTAGAACAGTACTTTGCACATAGGAAGCGCTTAATAAATGCCATTATTATTACTATGTGGCGGAGCCGGGATTAGAACCCATGACCTCTGACTCCCAAGGCCGGGCTGTATACCTCTCTTGCTCCTATCTCAGTTGGTAATGGTATTGATTAGGTGCTTACTATGTGCTGGGCAGACTGTGAGCCCACTGTTGGGTAGGGACTGTCTCTATATGTTACAAACTTGTACTTCCCAAGCGCTTAGTACAGTGCTCTGCACACAGTAAGCGCTCAATAAATATGATTGATGATGATGATGAAAACAAAATAAGAGGTTTCTGGCATGATCCCTGTCCCGTAAAGAGACGACAATCTAGGAAGGGGAGAACAGAAACATAAAAGGGAAATACATTACAGACAACACATTTCACACAATGAGAGCGTGGTTCCATCATCATCATCATCATCATCAATCGTATTTATTGAGCGCTTACTATGTGCAGAGCACCGTACTAAGCGCTTGGGAAGTACAAATTGGCAACATATAGAGACAGTCCCTACCCAACAGTGGGCTCACAGTCTAAAAGATCATGAGCTGTCACGAGCACTAACTGTGTGCGGTGCACTGTGCTAAGCATCTGGGAGAGTACAACAATACAAGCAGCCCCAGTCTATTAGTCCTAAAGGCTGGTGCTCGCCCTCGGCTCCCGGACTCCGACTATCTGGATAGAGTCCGATGCAATCAGCGTGTTGTGAGAAATGGTTGTGCACATGCCCATGGGGATGGTCAACGTGGAGAAGCAGCGTGACTCAGTGGAACCAACAAACCAACCAACCAACTGACCATCCATGTAACTTGAGGCCGCCATGCCCTCGCTGGGAAGGTGAGAAAACCAAGGGAAGGGCCTAATCTTTGGGGGGCTCGGTAGGCGCGGGCCCTGGGGGGCAGGAATCATCTTTAGAGCCCCCCACCCCCTTCCCCAGACCCATCTCCCTCCCACTAGCCACTGAGACGTCTGCGAGCGTATCGGGAAGGCGAAGAAAAGGGCAACGGCTCCTCAGAAAATCCCTCAGTAATGAAAATGAGTCAGCCGTCATTTATTCACCGCTTGGACTACGGCCCCGCTCTAATGTGGGATGCAAATATCATCTAAATGAGGCCGATTTGCAATTAATCGGCATGAGGACAGTCTACTGGCTATTCATTCATTCGTCGGGATTTATTGAGGACTTACCGTTGGCGGACAGAACTAATTGAGCACCGCATTCCAGACGGTGAGCTGGTTATGGGCAGGAAATGTCGCGGTTCATTGTTGTGTTGTACTTTCCCAAACGCTTAGTACAGTGTTCTGCACACAATAAATACAGTGGAATGAATCATTCCACTCGGAGCACTGTGCTAAGTGCTTGCTGAGGAGAGAGCTCTGCACTGAGCCAAACGGACGATAATAATAATAATTACGGTACTTGTTAAGCCCTTACTATATGTCAAGCACTATTCTAACCATTGGGATAGATACAACCATTCAGGTTGGAGTCCCTGTCCCAAGTGGGGCTCACACTGTTAATCCCCGTTTTACAGATGAGGGAACCGAGGCCAAGGGAAGTGAAATAATAAATGATCATGATGCCGTTTGTTCAGCTCTTATTACGTGTGAAGCACTGTTCTAAGCGCTGGGGGGATACAAGGTGATCAGGTTGTCCCACGTGGGGCTCACAGTCTTAATCCCCATTTTACAGATGAGGGAACTGAGGCTCAGAGAAGTTAAGTGACTTACCCAAGGTCACACAGCAGACATATGGCACAGAGGGGATTAGAACCCATGACCTCTAACTCCCAAGAGCCACGCTGCTTCTCTTGGTAACTAAGTGCTTAATAAGTGTTTTATTATTATTATTATTATTATTCTAAGCATTAGGGTAGATACAAGCAAATCGGGTTAGACACAGTCCCTGTCCCATGTGGGGCTCACAATCTCAATTCCCCATTTTACAGATGAGGTAACTGAGGCCCAGAGAAGTGAAGTGACTCGCCCAGGCAAGTGACAGAAGTTCGTCCTCTAGACCATAAACTCGTTGTGGGCAGGGAATGAGTCCATTTATTGTTCTATTGTCCTCCCCCAAGTGCTTAATACAGCACTCTGCACACAGTAATAATAATAATAATAATACCATTTATTAAGCACATACTATGTGCAAAGCACTGTTCTAAGCGCTGGGGAAGTTACAAGGTGATGAGGTTGTCCCACAGGGGGCTCACAGTCTTAATGCCCATTTTACAATGAGGTAACTGCGGCACAGAGAAGTGAAGTGACTTGCCCAAAGTCACACAGCTGGCAATTGGCGGAGCCGGGATTTGAACCCATGACCTCTGACTCCATTCATTCATTCATTCAATCATATTTATTGAGCACTTACTGTGTGCAGAGCACTGGACTAAGCGCTTGGGAAGTACAAGTTGGCAATAACTCCAAGCCCGGACTCTTTCCACTGAGCTACACTGCTCAATCAATACTATTGAATGATTAGCTACTTGAGAAGCAGCGTAGCTCAGTGGAAAGAGCCCGTGCTTTGGAGTCAGAGGTCATGGGTTCGAATCACGGCTCTGCCAATTGTCAGCTGGGTGACTTTGGACAAATCACTTAACTTCTCTATGCCTCAGTGACCTCATCTGTAAAATGGGGATTAAGACTGTGAGCCCCCTGTGGGACAACCTGATTGCCTTGTAATCTCCCCAGCACTTAGAACAGTGCTTTGCACATAGTAAGCGCTTAATAAATGCCATTATTATTGAAGCAGCGTGGCTCAGTGGGAAGAGCCCGGGCTTTGGAGTCAGAGGTCATGGGTTTGAATCCTGGCTCTGCCACATGTCTGCTGTGTGACCTTGGCAAGCGCCTCAGTGACCTCATATGTAAAATGGGGATTAGGACTGTGAGCCCCACGTGGGACAACCTGATCACCTTGTATCCCCCCCCAGCGCTTAGAACAGTGCTTTGCACATAGTAAGCGCTCCAGAAATACGATTGAATGAATTAGCAAATCCCCACTTCGGCGAGCTGGCACCGGGAAAGTGGGGGCGTTTTGGTGAATAAAGAAATGAAGCTCAGCGAGGCGTCCCCCCCTCCTCCTTGACCGCCGGCTCTTTCCTTCCCCTGTGTCGGTCGGTCAGCTGACCTCAGGAAACCTCAATAAAGAAGAACCCCTGAGGACTTGCCAAGTGTTTCCAAGTGTTCAATTTGCCACACAGAGGGAGACGTGGCTGGTAGTGGGAGCTGATTAAAAAGTCTTAAAGGCCTCAGAGAATGAACGCTTCCTGCTCGCTGTACTGGAGAGTGTTCAGACGGAGGTCTAGGGCCCTCGGGGCCTCGGATTTCTCGCAAGTCACACATGCTTTGCACACAGTAAGTGCTCAATAAATACGACTGAATGAATCAGTCGTATGAATGAAGTCGTACTGAATGAACTCCCCTTTTAGACTCCCCTTTCAGACTGTGAGCCCACTGTTGGGTAGGGACTGTCTCTATCTGTTGCCAATTTGTACTTCCCAAGCGCTTAGTACAGTGCTCTGCACATAGTAAGCGCTCAATAAATACGATTGATGATGATGATGTTGATGATGATCAATGAATCCGGGACCGAAACATTTCATCTGCTCCCCCTGTCCTGCTCCTCTCCCACCTGGATTACTGCATCAGCCTCCTTGCGGACCTCACTGTCTTCTGTCTCTCCCCATTCCGGTCCATACTTCACTCTGCGGTCCAGATCATTTTTCTACAGAAACGTTCAGGCCATGTTTCTCCCACTCCTCAATAATCCAGTGGTCGCCCATCCACCTCCGCATCCAACAGGAACTCCTCTCCGTCGGCTTCAAAGCCCTCCATCCCCTTGCTCCCTTCTAATTCACCTCACTCCTCTCCTACTCCAACCCAGTTTACACATTTCACTCCTCTAATGACAAACTTCTCATTGTCCCTCCATCTCACCTATCTAGCCACCGACCTCTCGATCACATCCTCCTTCTGGCCTGGAACGCTTTCCCTCCTCCTATCTGACGGACAATGACTCTCTCCTCCTTCAAAGCTTTAATGAAGGTCCATCCCTGACTGAGCCCTCCTTTCCTCTTCTCCCACTCCCTTCTGCATCCCCCGACTTGCTCCCTCTCTTCATCCCCTCTCCCAGCCCCACACCAATTGTGTCCTTATCTCTCATTTCTTTATTTCTATTCATATCTGTCTCCCCCTCTAAACTGTCAGCTCGCTGTGGGCAAGGAATGTATCTGTTTAATGTTGTGTAGTACTCTACCAAGCGCTTAGTATGGTGCTCTGCATACAGTAAGTGCTCAATCAATACGACTGATTGACTGGCTAAATTCTGTTATATTCAATCAATTAATTGGTGGTATTTATCGAGCACTTACTACGTGCCGAGTACTGTACTAAGCACTTGGGAGAGTACAATCAACAGAGTTGGTAGATAGAATTGGCAGACATGATTGATTGACTAAATTCTGTTATATTCAATCAATTAATCGGTGGTATTTTTCGAGCACTTACCATGTGCAGAGTACTGTACTAAGCACTTGAGAGAGTACAATAAACAGAGTTGGTAGATCTAATAGACACAATTGATTGACTAAATTCTGTTATATTCAATCAATTAATTGGTGGTATTTATTGAGCACTTACTATGTGCAGAGTACTGTACTAAGCACTTGGGAGAGTACAATAAACAGAGTTGGTAGATATGATAGAATTGGTCGACATGATTGATTGACTGACTAAATTCTGTTATATTCAATCAATTAATCGGTGGTATTTATTGAGCACTTACTATGTACAGAGTACTGTACTAAGCACTTGGGAGAGTACAATAAACAGAGTTGGTAGATATAATAGAATTGGCAGACACGATTGATTGACTGACTAAATTCTGTTATATTCGATCAATTAATTGGTCGCATCTATTGAGCACTCACTATGTGAAGAGTAATGTACTAAGCACTTGGGAGAGTACAATAAACAGAGTTGGTAGATATAATAGAATTGGTAGACATGATTGATTGACTGACTAAATTCTGTTATATTCAATCAATTAATCAGTGGCATTTATTGAGCACTTACTATGTGCAGAGTAATGTACTGAGCACTTGGGAGAGTACAATAAACAGAGTTGGTAGATATAATAAAATTGGTAGACACGATTGATTAACTGACTAAATTCTGTTATATTCAATCAATTAATCCGTGGTATTTATGGAGCACTTACTATGTGCAGAGTACTGTACTAAGCACTTGGGAGAGTACAATAAACAGAGTTGGTAGATATAAATAGAATTGGTCGACATGATTGATTGACTGACTAAATTCTGTTATATTCAATCAATTAATCGGTGGTATTTTATCGATTGATTGACTGACTAAATTCTGTTATATGCAATCAATTAATCGGTGGTATTTATTGAGCACTTACTATGTGCAGAGTACTGTACTAAGCACTTGGGAGAGTACAATAAACAGAGTTAGCAGATATAATAGAATTGGCAGACATGATTGATTGACTGACTAAATTCAGTTATATTCAATCAATTAATCGGTGGTATTTATTGAGCACTTACTATGTGCAGAGTAATGTACTAAGCACTTGGGAGAGTACAATAAACAGAGTTGGTAGATATAATAGAATTGGCAGACATGATTGATTGACTAAATTCTGTTATATTCAATCAATTAATCAGTGGTATTTATCGAGCACTTACTATGTGCAGAGTACTGTACTAAGCACTTGGAAGAGTACAATAAACAGAGTTGGTAGATAGAATTGGCAGACACGATTGATTGACTGACTAAATACTGTTATATTCAATCAATTAATCGGTGGTATTTATTGAGCACTTACTATGTGCAGAGTACGGCACTATGCACTTGAGAGAGTACAATAAACAGAGTTGGTAGATCTAATAGACACGATTGATGACTAAATTCTGTTATATTCAATCAATTAATTGGTGGTATTTATTGAGCACTTACTATGTGCAGAGTACTGTACTAAGCACTAGGGAGAGTACAATAAACAGAGTTGGAAGTTATAATAGAATTGGTCGACATGATTGATTGACTGACTAAATTCTGTTATATTCAATCAATTAATCGGTGGTATTTATCGATTGACTGACTGACTAAATTCTGTTATGTTCAATGAATTAATCGGTGGTATTTATTGAGCACTTACTATGTGCAGAGTACTGTACTAAGCACTTGGGAGAGTACAATAAACAGAGTTAGTAGATATAATAGAATTGGCAGACACGATTGATTGACTGACTAAATTCAATTATATTCAATCAATTAATCGGTGGTATTTATTGAGCACTTACTTTGTGCAGAGTAATGTACTAAGCACTTGGAAGAGTACAATAAGCGGAGTTGGTAGGTATAATAGAGTTGGCAGACATATTCCCTTCCCATAAGGAGCTTAGAGTCTAGAGAGAAAGATGGATATTAAAATAATAATAATAATAATGGCATTTATTAAGCGCTTACTATGTGCAAAGCACTGGTCTAAGCTCTGGGGAGGTTACAAGGTGATCAGGTTTTTAGACTATGAGCCCACTGTTGGGTAGGAACTGTCTCTATATGTTGCCAATTTGTACTTCCCAAGCGCTTAGTACAGTGCTCTGCACACAGTAAGCGCTCAATAAATACGATTGATGATGATGATGATCAGGTTGTCCCACGGGGGGCTCACAGTCTTCATCCCCATTTGACAGGGAATTGAGGCCCAGAGAAGTTAAGTGATTTGCCCAAAGTCACAGAGATGACAGTTGGTGGAGCTGGGATTTGAACCCATGACCTCTGACTCCAAAGCCCGGGCTCTTTCCATTGAGCCACGCTACTTCTCCATGAATTACAAACTGGAGAACTGGCAGAGTATAAAGATATTGGCCGAAGTTCTGGGGGCTGGTTGTGGGGTGAATATCAAGTGCTTAATCAATCTATCAATCATATTTATTGAGCGCTTACTATGTGCAGAGGGGCACAGATCCAAATGCAAGGGTGACGCAGAAGGGAGAGGGAGGAGGGAAATGCGGGAATAGTCCGGGAAGACCTCTTGGAGGAGATGGGATTTTAAGAATAATAATAATAATAATGGCATTTATTAAGCGCTTACTATGTGCAGAGCACTGTTCTAGGCGCTGGGGAATTTACAACATGATCACTTAGTCCCACGTGGGGCTCACAGTCTTCACCCCCATTTTACAGATGAGGGAACTGAGGCCCAGAGAAGTTAAGTGACTTGCCCAAAGTCACACAGTTGACAAGTGGTGGAGCCGGGATTTGAACCCATGACCTCTGACTTCAAAGCCCGTGCTTTTTCCACTGAGCCACGCTGCTTCTCTTCTTCTTCAAAGAAGGCTTTGAAGATGGGGAGGGTGTTCGGAGAGTGTTCGTCCATTCCAGGCCAAATGCAGGATGTGGGTGAGGAGTTGGCGATGAGGTAAATGAGATCAAGTGGGTTTGGAACAGCGCATTGCACATAGTAAGCGCTTAATAAATGCCATCATTATTATTAAGTGGGCCTTAAAGGAGGGAAGCGATTAGGCTGGGCTGAGTTAAGAAATCAGGGAGGTGAGATAGGAGGGGATGAGGTGATTTGGAGTCGACCTTGGGCAAGACACTTCACTTCTCTGTGCCTCAGTTGCCTCACCTGTAAAATGGGGATTGAGACTGTGAGCCCCACGTGGAATATGGACTGTGTCCAACTTGATTTGCTTATATCTACCTCAGCGCTTAGTACAGTGCCTGGCACATAGTAAGCTCTTATCAAAAACCATAATTATTCCTTTCCCATCCCCCCGCCCTACCTCCTTCCTCTCCCCACAACACTTGTATATATTTGTACAGATTTATTACTCTATTTATTTTACTTGTACTTATTTACTCTTCTATTTATTTTGTTAATGATGTGCATATAGCTATAATTCTATTTGTTCTGACGATTCTGTCACCTGTCTACATGTTTTGTTTTGTTGTCTGTCTCCCCCTTCTAGACTGTGAGCCCATTGATGGGTAGGGGCCGTCTCTATATGCTGCCAACTTGTACTTCCCAAGCGCTTAGTACAGTGCTCTGCACACAGTACGCGCTCAATAAATACTATTGAATGAATATAGATAAGGGTGAGGAGTTTGTTTAATGTAGTGGTAAAATAAGTGCTTAATACAGTGCAAGCACTCAGTACAGTGCTCTGCACACAGTAAGCACTCAATAAATACGATTGAATGAATGAATAAATGCACAGGTAACGAGCCACGAGAAGCAGCATGGCTCAATGGAAAGAACATGGGCTTAAGCGCTTAGTACAGTGCTCCGCACACAGTAAGCGCTCAATAAATACGATTGATTGATTTGGAGTCAGAGTCATGGGTTCAAATCCCCGCTCTGCCACTTAGCTGTGTGACTTTGGGCAAGTCACTTTGCTTCTCTGTGCCTCAGTTCCCTCATCGGTAAAATGGGGATGAAGACTGTGAGCCCCCCGTGGGACAACCTGATCACCTTGTAACCTCCCCAGCGCTTAGAACAGTGCTTTGCACATAGTAAGCATTTAATAAACGCCATCATTATTATTATTAGAGGTGGTTGGGCGATGACTGGGCGTTCTTGAGGAGTGAGGAAACATGGACTGAACGTTTTTGTAGAAAAGCCATCTGGGCAGCAGAGTGAAGTGTGGAATGGAGTGGGGAGAGGCAGGAGGTAAGGAGGTTGGCAAAGAGGCTGATAATGATAATAATAATAATAATAATAATAATAATAATGGCATTTGTTAAGCGCTTACTATGTGCAAAGCACTGTTCTAAGCACTGGGGAGGGGAAACAAGGTAACGAGGTTGTCCTGTGTGGGGCTCACAGTCTTAATCCCCATTTGACAGATGAGGTAACTGAGGCTCAGAGAAGTTAAGTGACTTACCCAAGGTCACACAGCAGACATGTGGCGGAGCCGGGATTCGAATCTATGATCTCTGACTCCAAAGCCCGGGCTCTTTCCACTGAGCCACGCTGCTTCTCTGATGCAGTTATCAAGGCGGGATAGGAGAATCAATCAATCAATCGTATTTATTGAGCGCTTACTCTGTGCAGAGCACTGTACTAAGCGCTTGGGAAGTACAAGTTGGCAACATATAGAGACGGTCCCTACCCAACAGTGGGCTCACAGTCTAAAAGGGGGGAGACAGAGAACAAAACCAAACATACTAAGATGGAGAGGAAAAGGTGGATTGTCACAAAGTCGTAAGGTTGAACCATAAGGATTTGGAGATAGATTGAGTGTGTGGGTTGAATGAGAGAGATGAGTAGAGAATAACATCAAGGTTACAGGCTTGGGAGCCAGGGCAGATATTAATAATAATACTACTAATAATAATGATGATGGCATTTGTTAAGCACTTACTATGTGCAGAGCACTATTCTAAGCACTGGGGGGGATACAAGGTGATCAGGTTGTCCCACGTGGGGCTCACAGTCTTCATCCCCATTTTACAGATGAGGTAAGTGCGGCTCAGAGAAGTTAAATGACTTGCCCAAGGTCACACAGCAGACATGTGGTAGAGCCAGGATTAGAACCCACGACCTTGTACATATCCATCCTATTTATTTTGTTTTGTTGATATGTTTGGTTTTGTTCTCTGTCTCCCCCTTTTAGACTGTGAGCCCACTGTTGGGTAGGGACTGTTTCTATGTGTTGCCAATTTGTACTTCCCAAGTGCTTAGTACAGTGCTCTGCACATAGTAAGCGCTCAATAAATACGATTGTTGATGATGATGATGATGACCTCGGGCTCTTTCCACTGAGCCACGCTGCTTCCCAGGATGGTGGTGCTGTCTACAGTGACAGGACGGCACAGGATTTGGATGGAAAGGGGTCCTGTATGGGACACGTTAAATTTGAGGCGTCAGCAGGACAACCAGTTAGACCCAAAGGCAGGAGGATATGCGAGACTGCGGAGACGGAGAGAGAGGACGGGCTGGAGATGATGGAGATTTGGGAATCATCCCCATGGAGAAGAGAGTTGAAGCCATGAGAGAGAATGAGTCCTCCAAGGGAGTGCGTGGGGATGGAAAAGAGAAGGGGACCCAGAACTGAGACTTGGGGGACTCCCACATTTAAGGGGTGGGAAGGGTAGGAGGAACCCGCGAAAGAGACTGAGAACGAGTGGCCAGAGACAGAGGATGAGAGTCAGGAGAGGCCGTCATCATCATCATCATCATCTAATCGTATTTAATGAGCGCTTACTGTGTGAAGAGCACTGTACTAAGCGCTTGGGAAGTACAAGTTGGCAACATATAGAGACCATCCCTACCCAACAGTGGGCTCACAGTCTAAAAGGGGGAGACAGAGAACAAAACCAAACATACTAACAAAATAAAATAACGTACAAGTAAAATAAATAAATAAATAAATACAGTAATAAATATGTACAAGCATATTGACATATTTACAAGAGAGAACATTGTCCATGAAGCCAAGGTTGGATCATTTTTCCAGGAGAAGGGTGTGGCCCACCGTGTCAAAGGTAGTATAATAATAGGGAATGAAGAAGGGAGGTAGGTTTTCCGCTTGGAAAAGACACACAAGCTGGATTTCCTGCTTTTCTTTCCAACACGTCTCTACCCCCTGAGATTCCTCCAACAGCACGGCGTATTCCCCGATCCTCCTGGTGTTCAGCCTCGCAGGGCTGTGTGTTCAGAAACCCAGAAATTAATATTTAATAGATCAGACTGAGTGTGATCAGAGCTAAATAGTGCGCTGTGTATCCTGAATAAATGATAAAGCCACAGGCTGTGAAATGTATCTCTTCTATTAGCAGGGGAGGCACTTGACAGTTTTCACCTGGTGACTGCGAGCTTCCTTTGTTTGATTTATTGGCTAATCACTCTGAGTTTGCTTTAGGTCTCTGTCTAAGCTGGCGAAGGAAAGGCCAATCCTGCCCTAATAGATCTGCTCTGGCTTAACGCTCAGTGTGTGGGAAGGGAGAGGGGGAGGGCGGGGAGAAAGAGAAGTGGTGGGTTAGAAGCTTATTACGCGTCTTCAGGAGGCAAAATTAATTTCCCCGTGTCACAGGACACTTCCCTAGCTGGGAGTCAAGAGACCTGGGTTCTTATGTTGGCTCCCGCTGTGTGACCTTGGTCAAGTCACTTCACGCGACTTTCATTCTTCATCTGTAAAATGGGGATTCCATACCTTTTCTCCCCTTATACTGGATGCTCCGTGTGGGACGGAAAATGTGTCCAATCTGATTTTTATTGTAATAATAATAATAATAATGTTGGTATTTGTTAAGCACCTACTATGTGTCAAGCACAAGCACTGGGGGGATACAAGGTAATCAAGGTTGTCCCACATGGGGCTCGCAGTCTTCATCCCCATTTTACGGATGAGGGAACTGAAGCTCAGAGAAGTTAAGTGACTTCCCCAAAGTCACACATCTAACCAGTGGTGGAGCCGGGATTAGAACTCATGACCTCTGACTCCCAAGCCCGTGCTCTTTCCACTGAGCCACGCAGCTTCTTGTAGCTTTTGCAGGGTTGTAAGACCAGTACGTGCTTAATGACAATCACTATTTTTATTCTTATTCTTATTAGAATAACAGGAAAATGCAGTAATAGATAATCTTTATATTAGGCTAGCAGAAAAGCTTAGTGGAAAGAGCATGGGACTGAGTCAGAAGAGGCTCGTATCTCTTCCTGCCTTCAGGACATCTCCATCTGGATGTCTGCCCACCATCTAAAACTCAACATGTCCAAGACTGAACTCCTTGTCTTCCCTCCAAAACCCTGCCCTCTCCCTGACTTTCCCATCACTGTTGATGGCACTACCATCCTTCCCATCTCACAAGCCTGCAACCTTGGTGTCATCCTCAACTCGGCTCTCTCGGTCACCCTCACATCCAATCTGTCACCAAAACCTGCCGCTCTCATCTCCGCAACATCGCTGAGATCCGCCCTTTCCTCTCCATCCAAACCGCTACCCTACTCGTTCAATCTCTTATCCTATCCCGACTGGATTACTGCATCGGCCTCCTCTCTGATCTCCCATCCTCCAGTCTCTCCCCACTTCAATCCATACTTCACGCCGCTGCCTGGATCGCCTTTGTGCAGAAATGCTCTGGGCATATTACTCCCCTCCTCAAAAATCTCTAGTGGCTACCATTCAACCTACACATCAGGCAAAAACTCCTCACCCTGGGGTTCAAGGCTCTCCATCACCTGGCCCCCTCCTACCTCACCTCCCTTCTCTCCTTCTCCAGCCCAGACTGCACCCTCCACTCCTCTGCCGCTAATCTCCTCACTGTGCCTTGTTCTCGCCTGTCAATCATCCCGCCATCGATCCCCGGCCCACGTCCTCCCCCTGGCCCGGAATGCCCTTCCTCCGCACATCCACCGAGCTCGCTCTCTTCCTCCCTTCAAAGCCCTACTGAGAGCTCACCTCCTCCAGGAGGCCTTCCCAGACTGAGCCCCCTCCTTCTTCTCCCCCTCCTCCCCATCCCCATCCCCCCACCTTACCTCCTTCCCCTCTCCACAGCACCTGTATATACGTATATATGTTTGTACGGATTTATTACTCTATTTATTTTACTTGTACATATTTATTCTATTTATTTTATTTTGTTAATATGTTTTGTTTTGTTTTGTTGTCTGTCTCCCCCTTCTAGACTGTGAGCCCGCTGTTGGGTAGGGACTGTCTCTATATGTTGCCAACTTGTACTTCCCAAGTGCTCTGCACACAGTCAGCGCTCAATAAATACGATTGAATGAATGAATGAATGAATGACCAACCTGGATTCTAATACCAACTGTGCCACTTGTCTGCTGTGTGACCTTGGATGAGTCATTCTACTTCTCTCCGCCTCAGTTTCTTTATCTGTAAAATAGAGATAAGCTACCTGTTCTCTCTCCCTCTTAGAGGGAACCCCCTGTGGAACAGGTACTATGCAGGACTTAATAATAATAATGGTATGTGTTAAGTGCTTACTACGTGCCAAGCACTGGATTGAGCACTGAGGCAGATACAACTTAATCAGGTTGGATACAGTCAAGCTCCCAGTTTAAATAGGAGGATGTGTTAAGTGCTTACTATGTGCCAAGCACTGTATTGAGCACTGAAGCAAATACAACTTAATCAGGTTGGATACAGTAAAGCTCCCAGTTTAAGTAGGAGGACGAACAGAGTATCGAACTTCCATTTACAGATGAGAAAACTGAGGAATTGAAAGACTTCTCAAAGTCACACAGCAGGCAGGTGGCGGAGTAGGGGTTAGAATAATAATGATGGCATTTATTAAGCGTTTACTATGTGCAAAGCACGGTTCTAAGCACTTGGGATGTTACACGGTGTTCAGGTTGTCCCACGGTGGGGCTCACAGTCTTAATCCCCATTTTACAGACGAGGTAACTGAGGCCCAGAGACATTAAGTGACTTGCCCAAAGTCACACAGCTGACAATTGGTGGAGCCGGGATTTGAACCCACCACCTCTGACTCTGAAGCCCGGGCTCTTTCCACTGAGCCACACTGCTTCTCTAGGTAGGAGGGAGCAAGGAGATTGAGAGCTTTAAAGCCTCTGCTCCTTCCCTTCCCCACAGCACCTGTATATATGTATATATGTTTGTACATATTTGTTACTCTATTTATTTATTTATTTATTTTACTTGTACATATCTATTCTATTTATTTTATTTTGTTAGTATCTTTGGTTTTGTTCTCTGTCTCCACCTTTTAGACTGTGAGCCCACTGTTGGGTAGGGACTGTCTCTATATGTTGCCAACTTGTACTTCCCAAGCGCTTAGTACAGTGCTCTGCACACAGTAAGCGCTCAATAAATACGATTGATTGATTGATTGATCTTCAAAGCCTCACTGAAGGCCCAACTCCTCCAAGAGGCCTTCCCAGACTAAGCCCCCCTTTTCCTCATCTCCCTTAAGTGCTTAGTACAGTGCTCTGCACACAGTAAGCACTCAATAAATACGATTGATGATGATCTCCCACTCTCTTCTGCGTCACTGTGACTTGCTCCCTTTGCTCTCCCCCTTCCCCACCCCAGCCCCACAGCACTTCTGTACATATTAATCACTTATTTTTATTGATCTCTGTCTCCCCCGCTTCTAGACCCTAAGCTCGTTGTAGGCAGGGAATGTGTCTGTTTATTGTTGTATTGTCCTCTCCCAAGCGCTTAGTACAGTGCTGTGCACACAGTAAGCGCTCACTAAATAAGAGCCAATGAATGAATGACCTGAGGATTTATGATAATGATGATGACGGCATTGATTAGCGCTTACTATGTGCAAAGCGCTGTTCTAAGCGCTAGGGAGGTTACAAGGTGATCAGGTTGTCCCACAGTGGGCTCATAGTCTCAATCCGCATTTTACAGATAATAATAATAATGATGGTATTTGTTAAGCGCTTACATAGTAAGCACTTAATAAATGCCATTAATATTATTATTATTATTATTATTATTATTATTATTATATGCAAAGCACTGTTCTAAGCGCTGGGGAAGATACAAGGTGATCAGGTTGTCCCATGGTGGGGCTCACAGTTTTCATCCCCACTTTCCAGATGAGGTAACTGAGGCCCAGAGAAATGAAGTGACTTGCCCAAAGTCACACAGCTGACAAGGGTCGGAGCTGGGATTTGAATCCATGGGTAGGCAGGTTGTCCCACGTGGGGCACACGGTCTTAGTCCCCATTTTGCAGATGAGATAACTGAGAGCCAGAGGAGTTAAGTGACTTGTCCAAAGTCACACAGCAGACAAGTGGTGGAGCTGGAATTAGAACCCACGACTTTAATTCTATTTATTTCTTCTGACAATTTTGACACCTGTTTACATGTTTTGTTGTCTGCCTTCCCCTTCTAGACTGTGAGCCCGCTGTTGGGTAGGGACCGTCTCTGTACGTTGCCAACTTGTACTTCCCAAGCGCTTAGTACAGTTCTCTGCACACAGTAAGTGCTCAATAAATACGATTGATTGATTGATTGATTGATTGATGACCTCTGACTCCCAAGCCCGGGCTCTTTCCACTGAGCCTTGCTGCTTTTCTATTTTTCTCTACTCTTGTTCATTTAAACAAAGGAGAAAATCAAGCAGGCCTAGAGGTAAAACAGGTCAGAACGAAAGGTTGAATGAAAAGGGACTAATGCAAGGCATAGATTATTATGCTTCCACCCCATCATCAACCCCATTCTCATTATAATAATAATGGTGGCATTTGTTAAGCGCTTACTATGTGCAAAGCACTGTTCTAAGCGCTAGGGAGGTTACCAGGTGATCAGATTGTCCCACGGAGGGGGGGCTCACAGCCTTCATCCCCATTTTCCAGATGAGGTCACTGAGGCCCAGAGAAGTGAAGTGACTTGTCCAAAGTCACACAGCCGACAATTGGTGGAGCTGGGATTCGAACCCGTGACCTCTGACTCCAAAGCCCGGGCTCTTTCCACTGAGCCACGCTGCTTCTCTAAAATCACTCTCAGGAGTTCAGGAGCTATAAAACGGGGAGAGAAAGGAATAAGAAGCGGCAGCCTGGAGAGATTTCTTAAGTTTTTTTAAAGGCTATATAATCAATCACCGCTTTATTATTTGCCATCGAAATGGGTACAGTAATAAACAAATAAGATGGACATCCTAGCCTGGCTCTTTTCCCAGGGTTTTATTCACTCGGGTTCCTCCTGATGAGAACACAGGTTTCTGCCGCATTGCATATGCCGTTTGGAGCTCTCCGGGAGAGATTTGTGGTGATGCGGACCTTTGACGGGACGTGTGACGTTTGGCGGGAGAGCACGAGGGGCGGAGTGTCTTGGACTCCATGGGCTCCGCACGTAGTAAGCGCTCTATAAATATCAACGATCGATTGATTGAGTGGAACCCTCAATAGGTTCTCTGGAACCCTCAGTAAGCGTTCAATAAATACGATCTTTTAGACTGTGAGCCCACTGTTGGGTAGGGACTGTCTCTATATGTTGCCAACTTGGACTTCCCAAGCGCTTAGTCCAGTGCTCTGCACACAGTAAGCGCTCAATAAATACGATTGATTGATTGAATGAATGAACCCTGGAAAGCTTAGAAGCTTTTGGAACTTTCTACTGAAAGATAACCTCCTCCAGGAGGCCTTCCCAGACTAAGCCCCACTTTTCCTCTCTGCTCCTCCTCCCTCCCACTCCCTCCCTCTGCTCTACCCCCTTCCCTGCCCCGCAGCGATTGTGGATAGACGTACATATTTATTATTCTATTTATTTTATTAATGATGCGCATATAGCTATCACTCTATTTATTTATGTTGATGCTACTGATGCCTGTCGACTTGTTTTGTTTAGTTGTCTGGCTCCCGGCTTCTAGACTGCGAGCCCGTTGTTGGATAGGGATTGTCTCTATCTGTTGCCTGAAATGTACTTTCCAAGCGCTTGGTATAGTGCTCTGCACGCAGTAAGCGCTCAATAAATACGATAGAATGAATGAACTTTCTGAGACTCCCCGGAACTTGGGAGCTCTCTGCTGAAGGAACTTGGACATTCTGGAATTCTCTGGAACTCACTCTAAGAGCTTCCCCACAGCCCCTGTATATAATAATAATAATAATAATAATAATAATGGCATTTGTTAAGCACTTACTATGTGCGAAGCACTGTTCTGTATATATGTATATATGTGTGTACATATTTATTACTCTTTCTATTTATTTATTTATTTTACTTGTACATGTCTATTCTGTTTATTTTATTTTGTTAGTATGTTTGGTTTTGTTCTCTGTCTCCCCCTTTTAGACTGTGAGCCCACTGTTGGGTAGGGACCGTCTCTATATGTTGCCAACTTGGACTTCCCAAGCGCTTAGTACAGTGCCCTGCACACAGTAAGTGCTCAATAAATGCGATTGATTGATTGATTGATTGATTGATTGATTGATTCCTGGAATTGTCCGGAGCTTTCTGGGATTCTGAAGCTCTGGACCTTGTGACTCTATTTTGCCAGCTCCTCTAAGGCAGGGATCATGTCTACTTACTCTACTGGATTCTCCCAAGCGCTTAGTACAGTGCTCCGCACAACAGTATTCTACTGTTCTGTTAGAATAGAACAGGACATAACATAACATAAAACATAACATAACATAACATAACATAACATAAAACATAACATAAAGCATAACATAACATAACGTAATAATACAATATAATATAATATAATGTAATGTAATGTAATGTAATAATATAATATAACATAACATAACATAAAACATAATATAATAAATATAATATAACATAAAATAATATAACATAATATAATATAACAAATATAATAATTTGATACAATATAATGCATAATATAATATAATATAATATAATATAATATAATATGATATGATATAATATAATATATAATACAATACAATATATGATATGATATAATAATATAATACAATTAATATAATATAATATAATATAATATAATATAATATAATATAATATATAATATAATATATAATATATAAAGGATACAAGCTAATCAGGTTAGATACAGTCCCTGTCCCAAATGGGACTCACAGTCTTAATCCCCATTTTACAGATGCGGTCCCTTTTTTTACTTCTGCTATTTGTCAAGCGCTTACTATGTGTCAGGCACTGTACTAAGCGCTGGGGTGGATACAAGCTAATCAGTTTGGACACAGTCCCTGTCCCACATGGGGCTCACAGTCTTAATCCCCCGTCTATAATGCTGTCCCTTTTCTTCTTATGGTATTTGTTAAGCGCTGTTGCACCCCAATTGAGTCAATTAGGGACGGCAGGGTTCGTGACGGCCTAACTGATGGAATGAACCGCGAGATTGAGTATCACAGTAAGAAAACATTTAATAACCCACTGAAAAACATCAGAGCGCAACTAATACGGCTTCTGTGAATCCATCAACCCAGAGGCGATGAGATCTCTGACATTATTTAAGCCCTCAACCCAGGGATGTGGAGAATTTCCTGCTGCGGGATGATCAGCGTGAGTGGGTATAAAGTCTGAACATGGGCTTGAATGAATGAATGAATCCCCCCCACTTTACCTCCTTCCCCTCCCCACACCACCTGTATAAATGTATTTATGTTTGTACATATTAATTACTCTATTTATTTTACTTGTACGTATTTATTCTATTTATTTCATTTGGTTTATACGTTTTGTTTTGTTGTCTGTCTCCGCCTTACAGACTGTGAGCCTGCTGTTGGGTCGGGACCGTCACTATATGTTGTCAACTTGTATTTCCCAAGCGCTCAGTCCAGTGCTCTGCACACAGTAAGCGCTCAATGAATACGATTGAATGAATGAATGGGCTTAAGACATACACGAGCATCCTCGGTTAAAAAGTCTCCAGCCCGGGCTGCCTGTGTCATTCATTCAATCGTGTTTATTCAATCAATCAATCAATCAATTGTATTTATTAAGCGTCATTCATTCAATCGTGTTTATTCAATCAATCAATCAATCGTATTTATTAAGCGCTTACTGCGTGCAGAGCACTGTACTAAGCGCTTGGGAAGTCCAAGTTGGCAACATTTAGAGACGGTCCCTACCCAACAGTGGTCTCACAGTCTAGAAGCGGGAAACAGAGACCAAAACAAAACATATTAACAAAATAAGATCATCATCAATCGTATTTATTTATTGAGTGCTTACTATGTGCAGAGCACTGTACTAAGCGCTTGGGAAGTACAAATTGGCAACATATAGAGACAGTCCCTACCCAACAGTGGGCTCACAGTCTAAAAGATAAATAGAATAGATATGTACAAGTAAAATAAATCAACAAATAGAGTAATAAATCTGTACAAACATATCTACATATATACAGGTGCTGTGGGGAAGGGAAGGAGGTAAGGCGGGGGGGAGGGGGAGGAGGGGAGAGGAAGGAGGGGGCTCTGTCTGGGAAGCACTTACTGTGTGCAGAGCACTGTAGTAAGCGCTTGGGAAGTACAAGTTGGCAACATACAGAGCCGGTCCCTACCCAACAGTGGGCTCACAGTCTAGAAATCATCATCATAATAATAATGTGTGGTATTTGTTAGGCGCTTACTAAGTGCCAGGCAATGTACTAAGCGCTGGGGTGGAAATAAGCAAATTGGGTTCATTCATTCATTCAATTGTATTTACTGAGCGCTTACTGTGTGCAGAGCACCGTACTAAGCACTTGGGAAATACAAGTTGGCAACATATAGAGACGGTCCCTACCCAACAGTGGGCTCACAGTCTAGAAATCATCATCATCATAATAATGTGTGGTATTTGTTAGGCGCTTACTAAGTGCCAGGCAATGTACTAAGCGCTGGGGTGGAAATAAGCAAATTGGGTTCATTCATTCATTCAATTGTATTTATTGAGCGCTTACTGTGTGCAGAGCACTGGACTAAGTGCTTGGGAAGTACAAGTTGGCAACATATAGAGGTGGTCCCTACCCAACAGTAGGCTCACAGTCTAGAGATCATAATAATAATAACAATAATAATGTGTGGTATTTGTGAGGCGCTTACTAAGTGCCAGGCAACGTACTAAGTGCTGGGGTGGAAACAAGCAAATTGGGTTCATTCATTCATTCAATTGTATTTATTGAGCACTTACTGTGTGCAGCATCTAGAGACGGTCCCTACCCAACAACGGGCTCACAGTCTAGAAGAAGGAGACAGACAACAAAACAAAACATGTTGCCAACTTGTACTTCCCAAGTGCTTAGTACAGTGCTCTGCACACAGTAAGTGATCTGCACACAGTAGGTGCTCAATAAATACGATTGATTGATTGATTGATTGATTGTACATATTCATTACTCTATTTATTTTACTTGTACATATTTATTGTATTTATTTTATTCTGTTAATATGTTTTGTTTTGTTGTCTGTCTCCCCCGTCTAGACTGTGAGCCCGCTGTTGCGTCGGGACTGTCTCTATATGTTGCCAACTTGGACTTCCCAAGCGCTTAGTCCAGTGCTCTGCACACAGTAAGTGCTCAATAAATATGATTGAATGAATGAATGAATGAATTCTCTGTGCCTCAGTTCCCTCATCTGGGGATTAAGACTGTGAGCCCTCCGTGCGACAACCTGATCACCTTGTAACCTCCCCAGCGCTTAGAACAGTGCTTTGCGCATATAGCACATTATATACACAGTGAGTGATATGCCAAATAATAATAATAACGTGGCTCAGTGGATAGAGCCCGGGCTTGGGAGTCGGAAGTCATGGGTTCGAATCCCAGCTCCACCACCTGTCAGCTGTATGACTTTGGGCAAGTCACTTCACTTCTCTGGGCCTCAGTTCCCACATCTGTAAAATGGGGTTTAAGACTGTGAGCCCCGCTTGGGACAACCTGATCACCTTGTATCCTCCCTGGCGCTTAGAACAGTGCTTTGTACATAGTAAGCGCTTAATCAATACCATTATATATAGACAGGTGCTGTGGGGAGGGGAAGGAGGTAGGGCGGGGGCGATGGGGAGGAGGAGAGGAAAAAGGGGCAAAAAGGGGGGCTCAGTCTGGGGCGTATGGGTTCAGTGTCGTCCGTTGGAGGATAGTTTCAGTACGGGCCGAGACCAGCGCGGACATTCCCGACAGGAAGGCCTCCTCCACACCGGAATGTCTCTGTCATCCTTTAGGATAACAGCAAGCAGCAGTGAAAAGCGTTTCTCCTTCTTCCCCGGCCTTTATAGTACCCTTGTTGACCACTACATAAATTTTCTGCCATATAAAGCTCCTAATCTACCAATTACTTCTAGACTGTGAGCCCACTGTTGGGTAGGGACCGTCTCTTTATGTTGCCAACTTGGACTTTCCAAGCGCTTAGTACAGCACTCTGCGCACAGTAAGCGCTCAATAAATACGATTGATGATTGATTATTATTATTAACAGTGCTTTGCATATAGTAAGCACTTAATAAATGCCATTATTATTATTAGTATTATTAGACCGCTGTTGGGTAGGGACCATCTCTATATGTTGCCAACTTGGACTTCCCAAGCGCTTAGTACAGTGTTCTACACACAGTAAGTGCTCAATAAATATGATTGATGATTGATTATTATTATTATTATTAACAGTGCTTTGCACATAGTAAGCACTTAATAAATGCCATTATTATTATTAGTATTATTAGCCCACTGTTGGGTAGGGACCATCTCTATATGTTGCCAACTTGGACTTCCCAAGCGCTTAGTACAGTGCTCTGCACACAGTAAGTGCTCAATAAATACGATTGATTGATTGATTGATTGACTGTGAGCTCACTGTTGGGTAGGGACTGTCTCTATATGTTGCCAACTTGTACTTCCCAAGCGCTTAGTACAGTGCTCTGCACACAGTAAGCGCTCAATAAATATGATTGATTGATTGATTGATTGTTGGGTAGGGTCCATCTCTATATGTTGCCAACTTGTACTTCCCAAGCGCTTAGTACAGTGCTCTGCACACAGTAAGTGCTCAATAAATACGATTGATTGATTGATTGATTGTTGGGTAGGGACCGTCTCTATATTTTGCCAACTTGTACTTCCCAAGGACTTCGTACAGTGCTCTGCGCACAGTAAGCGCTCAATAAATGTAATTGATTGATTGATTGACTGAATTACAGTTCCACTGTCTTCTGCTCTGAAGAGACATCTCACCCGGACTCCTGTGGATGTGTCAACGTTTAGGTCTTTGGAGTCAGAGGTCGTGGGTTCAAATCCCGGCTCCACCACCTGTCAGCTGTGTGACTTTGGGCAAGTCACTTAACTTCTCTGGGCCTCAGTTCCCTCATCTGTAAAATGGGGATGAAGACTGTGAGCCCCCCGCGGGACAACCTGATCACCTTGTAATCCCCCCAGCACTTAGGACAGTGCTTTGCACATAGTAAGCGCTTAATACATGCTATCATTATTATTATTATTATTATTTGAGCCCGCCCAACTGGCTGATCTGCAATCACAATAAGTGTTATGCCAAATAATAAAAATAACAGGGCTCAGTGGACAGAGCCCGGGCTTGGGAGTCGGAGGTCATGGGTTTGAATCCCGGCTCCACAGCCTGTCAGCTGTGTGACTTTGGGCAAGTCACTTCACTATCCTGGGCCTCAGTTCCTGCATCTGTAAAATGGGGTTTAATAATAATAATAATAATAATAATAATAATAATAATGACTTTTATTAAGCGCTTACTATGTGCAAAGCCCTGTTCTAAGTGCCGGGGAGGTTACAAGGTGATCAGGTTGTCCCACATGGGGCTCACAGTCTTAATCCCCATTTTACAGATGAGTTAACTGGGGCACAGAGAAGTGAAGTGACTTACCCAAAGTCACACAGCTGACAATTGGCAGAGTCTGGATTTGAACCCATGACCTCTGACTCCTAAGCCCGTGCTCTTTCCACTGAGCCACGCTGCTTCTCAAGAAGGCTTCTTAGTCTCAAGTTTAAGACTGTGAGCCCCGCGTGGGACAACCTGATCACCTTGTATCCTCCCCGGCGCTTAGAACAGTGCCTTGAACATAGTAAGCGCTTAACAAATGCCATTATGATTACTATTATTATTATTATATGCCAGGCATTGTACTAAGCGCTGGGGTTGGATACAAGCTAATCGTGTTGGACACAGTCTATGACCCCCAGAGGGCTCACGATTTCAATCCCCATTTTACGGATGTGGTAACTGAGGCCCAGAGAAGTGAAGTGGCTCACCCAAGGTCACACAGCAGACAAGTGGAGGAACCAGGATTAGAACCCATGACCTTCTGTCTCCCAGGCCCGGGCTCTAGCCATTATGCCATGCCGAGGCATTAAGTTTAAGCGCTCAATAAATGCGATTGAAGGAAGGAAGGAAGGAAGTTTAACACAATGCTTACACGAGGTGCAAATTGCACCCTGCAAGCGCTTTCTGTGTGCCAGGCACTGTACTAAATGCTGGGGTCCATACGAAATCATCAGATTGGACCCCATCTCTGCCACATGGGACTCACAGTCTTAATCCCCATTTTATGGATGAGGTAACTATAATAATAATAATAACGATGACATTTGTTAAGCGCTTACTATGTGCAAAACACTGTTCTAAGTGCTGGGGTAGACACAAGGTAATCAGGTTGTCCTACGTGGGGCTCACATCTTAGTCCCCATTTTACAGATGAGGTAACTATAATAATAATTATAATGATGGCGTTTGTTAAGCGCTTACTATGTGCAAAACACTGTTCTAAGCGCTGGGGTAGACACAAGGTAATCAGGTTGTCCCACGTGGGGCTCACATCTTAGTCCCCATTTTACAGATGAGGTAACTATAATAATAATAATAATAATGGTGTTTGTTAAGCGCTTACTATGTGCAAAACACTGTTCTAAGCGCTGGGGTAGATACAAGGTAATCAGGTTGTCCCACGTGGGGCCCACAGTCTTAGTTCCCATTTTACAGATGAGGTAACTATAATAATAATAATAATAATAATGGTGTTTGTTAAGCGCTTACTATGTGCAAAACACTGTTCTAAGCGCTGGGGTAGATACAAGGTAATCAGGTTTTCCCACGTGGGGCTCACAGTCTTAGTCCCCATTTTACAGATGAGGTAACTATAATAATAATGATGATGGCACTTGTTAAGCACTTACTATGTGCAAAACACTGTTCTAAGTGCTGGGGTAGATACAAGGTAATCAGGTTGTCCCACGTGGGGCTCACAGTGTTAGTCCCTATTTTACAGATGAGGGAACTATAATAATAATAATGATGGCATTTGTTAAGCGCTTACTATGTGCAAAACACTGTTCTAAGCGCTGGAGTAGACACAAGGCAATCAGGTTGTCCCACGTGGGGCTCACATCTTAGTCCCCATTTTACAGATGAGGTAACTATAATAATAATAATAATAATAATAATGGTGTTTGTTAAGCGCTTACTATGTGCAAAACACTGTTCTAAGCGCTGGGGTAGATACAAGGTAATCAGGTTGTCCCACGTGGGGCCCACAGTCTTAGTTCCCATTCTACAGATGAGGTAACTATAATAATAATAATAATAATGGTGTTTGTTAAGCGCTTACTATGTGCAAAACACTGTTCTAAGCGCTGGGGTAGATACAAGGTAATCAGGTTGTCCCACTTGGGGCTCACAGTGTTAGTCCCCATTTTACAGATGAGGTAACTATAATAATAATAATAATGATGGCGTTTGTTAAGCGCTTACTATGTTCAAAACACTGTTCTAAGTGCTGGGGTAGATACAAGGTAATCAGGTTGTCCCACGTGGGGCTCACATCTTGGTCCCCATTTTACAGATGAGGTAACTGAGGCTCAGAGAAGTTAAGTGACTTGCCCAAGGTCACACAGCAGACATGTGGCAGAGCCGGGATTCGAACCCATGACCTCTGACTCCAAAGCCCGGGCTCTTTCCACTGAACCACGCTGTGAAGTGACTTGCCCAAGGCCACCCAGCAGACAAGAGGCCCAGGAGGCCTTCCCAGACTGAGCCTCCTCCTTCCTCTCGCACTCCTCTCCCTCTCCATCTCCCCCGCCTTACCTCCTTCCCTTCCCCACAGCACCTGTATATATGGATAGATGTTTGCACGTATTTATTACTCCATTTATTTATTTTACTTGCACGTATTTATTCTATTTATTTTATTCTGTTAATATATTTTGTTTTGTTCTCTGCCTCCCCCTTCTAGACTGTGAACCCACTGTTGGGTAGGGACCGTCTCTATCTGTTGCCAACTGGTACTTCCCAAGCTCTTAGTACAGTGCTCTGCACACAGTAAATGCCCAATAAATACTATTGAATGAATGAATGGACAGAGCGGGATTAGAACCCAGGACCTCTGCCTCCCAAGCCCCGGCTCTTTCCACTGAGCCACACTGCTTCTGTAGCTGAGGTCCAAAGAAACAAAGTCATAAGGAAGCAGCGTGGCTCAGTGGAAAGAGCCCGGGCTTTGGAGTCAGAGGCCGTGGGTTCAAATCCCAGCTCTGCCACTTGTTAGCTGTGTGACTTTGGGCAAGTCACTTCACTTCTCTGGGCCTCAGTTACCTCATCTGGAAAATGGGGATTAAGATTGTGAGCCCCCTGTGGGCCAACCTGATCACGTTGTAACCTCCCCAGCGCTTAGAACAGTGCTTTGCACATAGTAAGCACTTAATAAATGTTATTATTATTACCTGTATATATGTATATATGTTTGTACATATTTATTACTCTTTTTATTTATTTATCTTACATGTACATATCTATTCTATTTATTTTATTTTGTTAGTATGTTTGGTTTTGTTCTCTGTCTCCCCCTTCTAGACTGTGAGCCCACTGTTGGGTAGGGACCGTCTCTATGTGTTGCTGACTTGTACTTCCAAAGCGCTTAGTACAGTGCTCTGCACACAGTAAGTGCTCAATAAATACGATTGATGATGACCGTCTCTATGTGTTGCCAACTTGTACTTCCCAAGCACTTAGTCCAGTGCTCTGCACACAGTAAGTGCTCAATAAATACAATTGATTGATTGATTTGCCCAGCAGAGCCGGGATTAGAACCCAAGTCCCCTGATCCCCAGGCCTGGGCTCTTTCCATTAGGCCACACTGCTTCTCTGTATCAAAGAACCGACCTTGTAAAGCTAAAGAATTGTTGGCATGTTCATGCAAAGCCGGTTGGAATATGAGGTCATTTGGATTTATCATCAATCATATTTACTGAGCGCTTACTATGTGCAAAGCACTGTACTAAGCTCTTGGGAAGTACAAATTGGCAACATATAGAGACAGTCCCTACCCAACATTTAGTTTAAACTGACCTCTCGCTCTTCTCTTGCTTGAAAACACAAGCTCCCTGTCTTTCCATTCTCCATATTTGGAGAGATGTTGAAAACCCCACTTGCTCTAATAATAATAATAATAATAATAATAATAATAATAATAATAATAACAATAATCACGTCCTTTGTGAAGCATTGACTCGGAGCCAAGCACTTGGGTAGAAACAAGATTTTTGCGATTGGGCATCGCCCCCCTTCCACAGTCTCTCTCATACCCCATTGTGCAGATGAGGAAATTGAGGATCAGAGAGGTAAATGGACTTGCCCAAGATCGCACAGCCGGCTAGACTGTGAGCTCGTTGTGGGCAGGGAATGCGTTTATTGTTTTTTCGTGCTCTCCCAAGCGCTCACTACAGTGCTCTGCAAACAGTGAAGGCTCAGTAAATACTATCGACTGACTGTCTGACTAGAGGCGGACCTGGGACTAGGAGAGCCCGGGCTTGGGAGTCAGTGGTCGTGGGTTCTAATCCTGGCTCCGCCACTTATCAGCTGTGTGACTTTGGGCCAGTCACTTAACTTCTCTGTGCCTCAGTTACCTCATCTGTAAAATGGGGATTAAGACTGTGAGCCCCACGTGGGACAACCTGATTACCTTGTATCTCTCCCAGTGCTTAGAACAGTCTTGGCACATAGTAAGCGTTTAACAAATACCATTATTATCATTATTATTATACAGGCCTATGCTCTTTCCATTGAATGTAAGTTTCTTCCTTCCTTCCTTCCTTCCTTCCTTCCTTCCTTCCTTCCTTCCTTCCTTCCTTCCTTCCTTCCTTCCTTCCTTTCTTCTTTCCTTCCTTCCTTCCTTCCTTCATTCATTCAATCATACTTATTGAGCGCTTACTGTGTGCAGAGCACTGTACTAAGCGCTTGGGGAGTACAAGCTGGCAACATATAAAGCCAAGAGCACGGGCTTACTATGTCAAGAGCACTGAACTAAGCACTTGGGAGACTACAATAAACAGAGTTGGCGGACACGTTCCCTGCCCGCAGTGAAGACGAGAAAGCGTTCACAGAGAAGTAGCCTGGCTTAGTGGCAAGAGCCCGGACTTGGGAATCAGAAGACGTGAGTTCTAATTCATTCATTCATTCATTAATCGTATTTATTGAGCGCTTACTGTGTGCAGAGAACTGTACTAAGCGCTTGGGAAGTACAAGTCGGCAACAAATAGAGACGGTCCCTACCCAACAACGGGCTCACAGTCTAGAAGGGGGAGACAAGACAACAAAACCAAACATGTGGACAGGTGTCAAAATCATCAGAACAAATAGAATTAAAGCTAGACGCACGTCATTAACAAAATGAACAGAATAGTAAATATGCACTAGTAAAATAAATAGAGTAATAAATCTGTACAAATATATATACAAGTGCCGTGGGGAAGGGAAGGAGTTTGGACGGAAGGGATGGGGAGGGGGAGAGGAAAAAGGTGGCTCAGTCTGCTTAGTGTGTACAGAGCACTGTACTAAGCGCTTGGGAGATGACAATATTACATATTAGGTAATATTGTGTACAGAATATACAGAATTGAACGTACCTACATACGTTCCCTGGCCATAATGAGCTGACAATCTAAAGGGGGAGACAGATGTTGATGTAAGTAAACACTGGATAGGTACAAAAGTGCTGTGGGGCTGAGGGCGGGGAGAATAAAGGCTGCAAACACAACCGCTCTGCCACTTGTCTGCTGTGTGACCTTGGGCAAGCTGCCTAACTTCTCTGTGCCTCAGTTACCTCCTCTGTAAAAATGGGGATGAAGACTGTGAGCCCCACGTGGGGCAACATGATTACCTTGTATCTACCCCAGCGCTTAGAATGGTGCCTGGCACATAGTAAACACTTAAATAGCATAATAATTATTACTATTATCATTAATTACGATTACCCCAGTTTCAGATTTTTTTTTAATGTCTCCCCAGCCCTTAGAGTGTGAGTTCCTTGTGGGTGGAGAATGTATCAGTTCTTTGCCTTGTGCTGTACTAAGCGCCCAGGTCAAGGCACTCAGCATATTCCTTCTCAGGGACTGCAATTAAAGGGAGATGGGATGTATCATGTCTGTTTGAAGCTTTCCAGCAGAAATAAAGAGGAAAGGGAAAGTCTATGTTGGGCAGCTCTCCTGTCAGACGGAGCCAGAAGGTCATGGGTTATAATCCTGACTCTGCCACTTGTCTGCTGTGTGACCTTGGGGAAGTCACTTCACATCTCTGGGCCTCAGTTCCCTCAGCTGTAAGATGGAGATCGAGACTGGGAACTCCACGTGGAACAGGGATGGTATCCAACCTGATAGGCTGCGCGGCTCAGTGGAAAGAGCCCGGGCTTTGGAGCAAGAGGTCATCGATTCAAATCCCGGCTCTGCCACTTGTCAGCTGTGTGACTTTGGGCAAGTCACTTAACTTCTCTGGGCCTCAGTTACCTCATCTGTAAAATGGGAAGTAAGACTGTGAGCCCCCCTTGGGACAACCTGATCACCTTGTAAACTCCCCAGTGCTTAGAACAGTGCTTTGCACATAGTAAGCACTTAATAAATCCCATCATTATTATTAATACAGCGCCTGGCATTCATTCATTCATTCAATCGTATTTATTGAGCACTTACTGTGTGCAGAGCACCGTACTAAGCGCTTGGGAAGTACAAGTCGGCAACATCTAGAGACGGTCCCTACCTAACAACGGGCTCACAGTCTAGAAGGGGGAGACGGACAACAAAACTAAACATGTAGACACGTGTCAAAATCGTCAGAACAAATAGAATTAAAGCCATGATAGTAAGCACATAACAAATATTAATATTAATGATAATTAATCTTATTAATTAATCATTATTTCATTATTCCAATTATTAATATTATTAGTATTACTAGCCGAGCTCTGGGTTCCAAATCCTGCAGCTGCAATGGGGGTGGCTTCATCTGTTTGGTTTTTTGGTTTGGGTTTTTTTTTATGGTATCTTCATTCATTCAAACATTTATTCAGTGCTTACTGTGTACAAAGCACTGTACTAAGTGCTTGGGAGAGTACAAAAGAACAATAAATAGACAAATTCCCTGACCAAAACAAGCTTACAGTCTAGAGGGGGAAGCACTTAGTAAGTGTCAAGCACTGTTCTAAGCCCTGGGGTAGATACAAGTTAATCACACTGGACACAGTCTTTGTCCCACGTGGGGCTCACAGTCTTCAACCCCATTTTACAGATAAAAGAACGGAGGTACATATTAACAAAATAAAATAAATAGAATAAATATGTACAAGTAAAATAAATAGAGTAATAAATATGTACAAACATATATACATAGCTTTAAATCTATTTGTTCTGACGACTTGACACCTGTCCACATGTTTTGTTTTGTTGTCCGTCTCCCCCTTCTAGACTGTGAGCCCGTCGTTGGGTAGGGACCGTCTCTATATGTTGCAGACTTGGACTTCCCAAGCGCTTAGTCCAGTGCTCTGCACACAGTAAGCGCTCAATAAATACGGCTGAATGAATGAATGAATGAATGAATGTCACAGTCAATCAATACCATTGATTGATTGAGGGTGACGACTAGCTCTAATTTATTCTCTCCCAAGTGCCTAGCTCAGTGCTCTGTCCAGAGTAGATGCTCAGTAAATACCATTGATTGTTGGATTAGCGCTACTCTAGTCTACCCAGAGCATCTAGTTTGGTGCTCTGCCCAGAGTAGGTGCTCGGTAAATACCAATCAATCAATCAATCGTATTTATTGAGCACTTACTGTGTGCAGAGCACTGTACTAAGCACTTGGGAAGTCCAAGTTGGCAACATATAGAGACAGTCCCTACCCAACAGTGGGCTCACAGTCTAGAAGTGGGAGACAGAGAACAAAACCAAACATATTAACAAAATAAAATAAATAGAATAGATATGTACGAGTAAAATAAATAAATAAATAAATAAATAAATAAATAAATAAATGACCAATGATCGATTAACTCACTCTTCACCCCTATTTATCTCCTTGAGGCAGATGGCCTCGTTTGGAATTTTTAAATACTTTTTTTTCTTTATAATTCCATCGCTATGCTTGGGCCTGAGCTGGGAAGGGAAGAGAAGGAGGAGGAGGAGGTGAGTTGGGGGGGGAGGAGGAGGATGAGGGGAAGGAAGAGGGGAAAGAGGAAAGAAGAGTGGGGAGAGGAGGGGGAAGAAGAGGAGGAGGTGGGGAGGGGAGGAAGATGGGGAAAAGGAGTACTGGGAAGAGTAATAATAATAATAATAACAGCAATGGCATTTATTTAAGCACTTACTATGTGCAAAGCACTGTTCTAAGCACTGGGGATGTTACAAGGTGATCAGGTTGTCCCACGGGGGTCTCACAGTCTTCATCCCCATTTTACAGATGAGGGAACTGAGGCACCGAGAAGTTAAGTGACTTGCCCAAAGTCACACAGCTGACAAGTGGCAGAGCTGGGACTCAGCGCTTAGAACAGTGCTTTGCACATAGTAAGCGCTTAATAAATGCCATTATTATTGTTATTTGAACCCACGACCTCTGACTCCAAAGCCCGGGCTCTCTCCACTGAGCCAAGCTGCTGGGGGAGGAGGATGAGGAGGAGGAGGAGGGGAAGGAGGAGAAAGAGGAGAAGGAGGAAGAGGAGGAAGAGGGGGAGGAGGAGAGAGGAAGAGGAGATGGAGGAGGAGGGTGAGAAGGAATATGATGGGGAGAAAAGAGGGGAGGAGAGGGAAAAGAAAAGAGGAAGAAGGGGAGGAGAGGGCTGAGGGTGGAGAAAAGGGGAGGAAGAGAAGGAAGAGAGGGGAGGAAGGGAACAGGGGAAAAATGGGGAGGAGGAGAGGGAGATGAGGAGAGGGGATGGGGAAGAGGGGGAGGAGGGGGATGAGTCAACCAGGCTCTTAGTATTCTTGGGAGAAGCAGATCTGTTAGACTAGACTAGACAGAGACAGAGACAGGTAGGGAGACAGAGACAGAGAGAGGCAGAGAGAATTAGGCAAAAAGAGAAAGAGGCAGAGAGACAGAGAGGCAGAAAGAGACAGAAACAGCGACAAGAGAGAGCCAGAGAAAGGTAGAGACACCGAAAGAAACAGAAAGACACAGAGACGGGGGGGCAGAAAGTGAGACAGAGACAGAAGCGGCAGAGCGGGAGACAAACAGAGAAAGCCAGACACAGGCAGAGGGAGAAGACAAAGTGGAGAGGCATTAACACATTACATTTGTGCAGGTGCATTAATCTTTCCCAAGTGTTTTCCCATGACTCATCCCCTTTTACCTTCATAACATCCCCAGGAGGTGAGCAGTATTTTACAGAGGAAGAAACTGAGGCCGGCCAATCCCCCAAGACGGGTGGCCAAAACTGCCCCTAATTAATCAATCCATTATATTTCTATTTGTTGAGTGCTTAATAATAATAATGATGGTATTTGTTAAGCTCTCCCCTTGTGCCAGACACTGTCCTAAGTGCTGGGGTAGATACAAGATGATAATGATGTTGGTATTTGTTAAGCTCTTACTATGTACCAAGCACTGTTCTAAGCACTGGGTTAGATACAAGGTAATCAGGTTGTCCCACACATGGCTCACAGTCTTAATACCCATTTTACAGATGAGGGAACTACGTGCCAAGCATGTACTATGCTCTGGGGAGAATAAAAGCAAATCGGGTTGGACACATTCCCTGTCCCACGTGGGGCTCACAGTTTCAATCCCCATTCATTCAATTGTATTTATTGAGCACTTACTGTGTGCAGAGCACTGTACTGAGCGCTTGGGAAGTACAAATTGGCAACCTACAGAGACAGTCCCTACCCAACAACAGGCTCACAGTCTAGAAGGGGGACACAGACAACAAAATGAAACAAGTAGACAGGTGTCAGTACCATCAGAATCAATAGAATTGTAGCTATATACGCATCATTAATAAAATAGAGTAATACATATGTACAAATAAAATAGAGTAATAAATACGTACAAATATATGCAAGTACTGTGGGGAGGGGAGGGGTGTAGGATGGAAGGAGGGAGTCGGGGCAATGGGAAGGGGAGGAGGAGCAGAGGAAAAGGGGGGCTCAGTCTGGGAAGGCCTCCTGGAGGAGGTGGGCTCTCAGTAGGGCTTTGAAGGGAGGAAGAGAGCTAGTTTATTTATTTATTTTACTTGTACATATTTATTCTATTTATTTTATTCTGTTAATATGTTTTGCTTTGTTCTCTGTCTCCCCCTCCTCGACTGTGAGCCCACTGTTGGGTAGGGACTGTCTCTATATGTTGCCAACTTGGACTTCCCAAGCGCTTAGTCCAGTGCTCTGTACACAGTAAGCGCTCAATAAATACGATTGAATGAATGAATGTGAGGAGGGAGGGCATTCTAGGCCAGGGGAAGGACGTGGGCCGGGGGTCGACGGTGGGATGGGCGAGAACGAGGCCCAGTGAGAAGGTTAGCGGTGGCAGAGGAGCGGAGGGTGCGGGCTGGGCTGGAGAAGAACAGAAGGGAGGTGAGATAGGAGGGGGCGAGGGGATGGATGGACAGCCTGGAAGCCCAGAGTGAGGAGTTTTTGCTTGATTTGAAGGTTGATAGGCAACCACTGGAGATTTTTGAGGAGGGAAGTGACATGCCCAGAGCGTTTCTGTACGAAATACAGACTCTACCCAGGTAATGGGCCCACCTCCCCCTCCTCCCCCTCTCCATCCCCCCGCCTTACCTCCTTCCCTTCCCCACAGCACCTGTATATATGTATAAAAGTGTGCACATATTTATTACTCCATTTATTTATTTTACTTGTACATATTTATTCTATTTATTTTATTCTGTTAATATGTTTTGTTTTGTTCTCTGTCTCCCCCTTCTAGACTGTGAGCCCACTGTTGGGTAGGGATCGTCTCTATATGTTGCCAGCTTGTACTTCCCAAACGCTTAGTACAGTGCTCTGCACACAGTAAACGCTCAATAAATACGATTGAATGAATGAATGTGGGGAGGGAGGGCATTCCAGGCCAGGGGAAGGACGTGGGCCGGGGGTCATTGGTGGGATGGGCGAGAACGAGGCCCAGTGAGAAGGTTAGTGGTGGTAGAGGAGCAGAGGGTGCGGGCTGGGCTGGAGAAGGACAGAAGGGAAGTGAGATAGGAGCGGGCGAGGGGATGGATGGACAGCCTTGAAGACCAGAGTGAGAGGTTTTTGCTTGATTTGAAGGTTGATAGGCAATCAATCAATCATATTTATTGAGCGCTTACTGTGTGCAAAGCACTGTACTAAGCACTTGGGAAGTACAAGTTGGCAACATATAGACGCAGTCCCTACCCAACAGTGGGCTCACCACTGGAGATTTTTGAGGAGGGGAGTGACATGCCCAGATGGTTTCTGAACAAGATACAGTCCCTACCCAACAACGGGCCCACTTTACAGATGAAGTCACTGAGGCCCAGAGAAGTGAAGTGACTGGCCCAAGGTCACCCAACAGACAAGTGGCGGAGCCGGGATTAGAACCCATGACCTTCTGACCTTCTGATTCCCAAGCCCAGGCTCTAGCCTGGCTGCTATTAGAAAGGCACCTGGGCCCTAAGAGCCCTGCCAGTGATATCCACTGATGTCATGCTGATGCCCGTTTCCCAGGCTGGCATCGGGCACACGGGGAGGGTGGCATTTCCCTCAGCCCGCAATCAGGGCCCTTTGAGCTCCTGAAGAGCAGCTGATAGATGCCTCTCGTAGCCCGCTCTCCACCTCAAAGGCCCCGCAAGAAAGCGGGCTCAGGCCTCGGGAGGAAGGAAGACAGGAAGGCCGGGAGCGGGAGCCGGTGGAGATAGGGGCGGGGGGATCCTGTCAATGTGTCTCTCCGAAGTCCCCCGAGTCTGAATGCAGATGCTCCTCACTTCAAAGGAATCAGGAGTCAACCTGGAGAGGCAGGAAATCAATGCGGAATCTCAACCAGCTGCAGGCGATATCAAAAGCCGCAAATGAGCGCCTCTAAACCTGACATTTCTTCCCCATCTCTTCTTTCCAAGGCGCTGGATTGCTTATACCACCTTACTGCATTCACTGGGGTCCCTCCGCCCCCGACCCTACTGTCACAGAAAAGAGGAGGAAGTTGTGTCTGTTTCATTGTAGGGGAAACTGAGGCACGAGACGGGGCTGTCACTGGCTCAGAAAGCCCGATTGCTTCCCACAGAGCTCAGGGCAGGGATTCAAGGGAGAAGGGGAGAAGCTTTGCTTTGATCTGTGTTTGATCTATCGATCCATCATTTTTAAAGAAGCAGTGCGGCTCAGTGGAAAGAGCCCGAGCTTTGGAGTTGGAGGTTATGGGTTCAAATCCCGGCTCCGCCAACTGTCAGTGGTGTGACTAGTCACTTCACTTCTCTGTGCCTCAGTTCCCTCACCTGTAAAATGGGGATTAAAACTGTGAGCCCCCTCAGGGACAACCTGCTCACCTTGTCACCTCCCCAGCGCTTAGAACAGTGCTTTGCACATAGTAAGTGCTTAATAAATGCCATCATTATTATTATTATTCAATAGGATTTATTGAGCACTTACTGTGTGCAGAGCACTAAGCGCTTGGGAAGTACAAGTCGGCAACATATAGAGACGGTCCTTACCCAACAACGGGCTCACAGTCCAGAAGTCCTCTAGACTGTAAGCTCACTATGGGCAGGGAGTGTGTCTGCTGATTCTGTGGGATTGGACTCTCCCAAGACCTTAGTAACTGTAATAATAATAACGATGATTATGGTATTTGTTAAGCGCTTATCACATGCATTGTGCTATTCTATGTGCTGGGGTAGATGCAAGGTAATCAGGTTGGTTACAGTCCCTCTCCCACTTGGGGATTACAGTCTTCATCCCCATTTTGCAGAAGAGGTAACTGAGGCACAGAGAAGTGAAGCGACTTGCCCAAGATCACACAGCGGATGTCGTGGAGATGGGATTTGAGCCCAGGTCCATTCTGACTCTCAGGCCCGTGCTCTGTTCATTGAGTCAAGCAGAACATGCTGAATGCTCAATAAATGTGATTGATTGATTGATTGCCATGTGATGATGATGATGGTATTAAGCACTTACTATGTGCCAACTACTGTTCTAAGCGCTGGGGTAGACACTAGGTAACCAGGTTGTCCCACATGGGGCTCACAGTCTTAATCCCCATTTTCCAGATGAGGTAACTGAGACCCAGAGGAATGGGGGTGAGTACATATGTTATGGCCTGTTCTTTCTGCTCTTCTAATTTTTCATTTTCTTCCTGTACATTTATCCATTTTCGTGTGGTTCCTCTTCACTTCATATATACATATTCATTTCATATAAATTTCATTTCATATAAATACATATTTATTGCTCTATTTATTTATTTATTTATTTTACCTGTACATATCTATTCTATTTATTTTATTTTGTTAGTATGTTTGGTTTTGTTCTCTGTCTCCCCCTTTTAGACTGTGAGCCCACTGTTGGGTAGGGACTGTCTTTATATGTTGCCAACTTGTACTTCCCAAGCGCTTAGTACAGTGCTCTGCACACAGTAAGCGCTCAATAAATACGATTGACTGATTGATTGATTGATTGAAGTGACTTGCCCAAGGTCACACAGTAGACAAAGGGCGGAGGCGGGATTAGAACCCACATCCTCTGACTCCCAAGGTCATGTTCTTTCCACTAAGCCTTTCCACTGGCCCTCAGGTAGCTTAAAATCTATTGCATACAAAGTACAATAGAGAAACAATGTGGCTCAGTGAAAAGAGCCCGGGCTTTGGAGTCAGAGGTCATGGGTTCAAATCCCGGCTCTGCCAATTGTCAGCTGGGTGATTTTGGGCAAGTCACTTAACTTCTCTGTGCCTCAGTTCCCTCATCTGTAAAATGGGGATTAAGACTGTGAGCCCCCCGTGGGACAACCTAATCACCTTGTAACCTCCTCAGCGCTTAGAACAGTGCTTTGAACATAGTAAGCGCCTAATAAATGCCATTATTATTATTATTATTATTATTACAATACTGAACACTGTAAGCATTTGGGAGAGTACAATATAGCAGCGTTGGTTGGAGTTCGAGTTTTACCATCAATCCTTCAATCAATAGTATTTATTGAGCTCTTACTGTACTAAGTGCTTGGGAGAGGACAATAGAACGATATAACATGTATATATGTATATATGTTTGCACATATTTATTACACTATTTATTTATTTTACTTGTACATATCTATTCTATTGATTTTATTTTGTTAATATGTTTGGTTTTGTTCTCTGTCTCCCCCTTCTAGACTGTGAGCCCACTGTTGGGTAGGGACCGTCTCTATATGTTGCCGACTTGTATTTCCCAAGCGCTTAGTACAGTGCTCTGCACACAGTAAGCGCTCAATAAATACGATTGATCGATTGATTGATTGATAACAGACACATTCCCTGCCCACAGTGAGCTGACAGTCTAGAAGGGGAGTCAGATATTAATGAAAAGAAGTAAATTATGGATATGGACGTAAGTACTGAGGGGCTGGGGTGGGGAAGGGGATAGATCCTGGGGCAGGTGGATTGGGCACTGGGATCTGCTGCATTTCTCAACCGATCAACCAATTAATCAATCATTGGGTAGCATCGATTGAGTTCCTGCTGTGTGCAGAATACTGCGCTAAACACTTGGGAGTGCACAGTCGGATCAGTAGACACAATCCCTGCCATCTCGTCTTGTCTTATGCCGTCGAGTCATAATAATAATAATAATAATATTTATTTCTAGACTGTGAGCCCACTGTTGGGTAGGGACCGTCTCTATATGTTGCCAACTTGGACTTTCCAAGTGCTTAGTACAGTGCTCTGCACACAGTAAGCGCTCAATAAATATGATTGATTGATTGATTCATTCTGAGGTTTCCAGAAATGTGTCCTCAGATTTGCTCCTTTTATTCCGCCCTCCCTCAGCCCCACAGCACTTATGTCCACGTCTCTCGTTTTATGTCTACCAACGTCTGCCTCATTCACTCATTCAATTCAATTCAGTCGTCTTTATTCCTTTCTTCATTCATTCAATCGAATTCATTGAGCGCTTACTGCGTGCAGAGCACTGTACTAAGCGCTTGGGAAGTACAAATCGGCAGCATATAGAGATGGTCCCCACCCAACAACGGGCTCACAGTCTAGAATCAATCAATCAATCGTATTTATTGAGCGCTTACTGTGTGCAGAGCACTGGACTAAGCGCTTGGGAAGTCCAAGTTGGCAACATATAGAGACGGTCCCTACCCAACAGTGGGCTCACAGTCTAAAAGGGGGAGACAGAGAACAAAACCAAACATACTAACAAAATAAAATAAATAGAATAGATATGTACAAGATAAATAAATAAATAAATAGAGTAATAAACATGTACAAACGTATATGCATATATACAGGTGCTGTGGGGAAGGGAAGGAGATGAGCGCTCACTGTGTGCAGAGCACTGTACTGAGCACTTGGGAAGTACGAGTTGGTACCTATGAGCGCTCACTGTGTGCAGAGCACTGTACTAAGTGCTTGGGAAGTACAAGTCGGCAACACATGATATATGTTTGTACACATTTATTACTGTATTTTTTGTTTACGCTTGATTCATTCATTCAATTGTATTTATTGAGTGCTTACTGTGTGCAGAGCACTGTACTAAGCGCTTGGAAAGTACAAGTTGGCAACATATGTATATATGTTTGTACACATTTATTACTGTATTTTTTTGCTTACGCTTCATTCATTCAATCGTATTTATTGAGCGCTTACTGTGTGTGCAGAGTACTGTACTAAGCGCTTGGAAAGTACAAGTTGGCAACATATGTATATATGTTTGTACACATTACTGTATTTTTTTGTTTACGCTTCATTCATTCATTCAATCGTTTTTATTGAGCGCTTACTGTGGGCAGAGCACTGAACTAAGCGCTTGGAAAGTACTTGGCAACATATGTATATATGTTTGTGCACACTTATTACTGTATTTTTTGTTTACACTTCATTCATTCATTCAATCGTATTTATTGAGCGCGTACTGTGTGGGCAGAGCATTGTACTAAGCGCTTGGAAAGTATAAGTTGGCAACATATGTATATATGTTTGTACACATTACTGTATTTTTTTGTTTACGCTTAATTCATTCATTCAATCGTATTTATTGAGCGCTTACTGTGTGTGCAGAGCACTGTACTAAGCGCTTGGGAAGTACAAGTTGGCAACATATGTATATATGTTAGAGAAGCAGCGTGGCTCAGTGGAAAGAGCCCGGGCTTTGGAGTCAGAAGTCATGGGTTCGAATTCCATCTCCGCCAACTGTCAGCTGTGTGACTTTGGGCAAGTCACTTAACTTCTCTGGGCCTCAGTTCCCTCATCTGGAAAATGGGGATGAAGACTGTGAGCCCCCCGTGGGACAACCTCATCACCTTGTAACCCCCCAATGCTTAGAACAGAGCTTTGCACATAGTAAGTGCTTAATAAATGCTATCACTATTATTATTATTATTATTATTATGTTTGTACACATTACTGTATTTTTTTGTTTACGCTTAATCCACTCATTCAATCATATTTATCGAGCGCTTACAGTGTGAGCAGAGCATTGTACTAAGCGCTTGGGAAGTACAAGATGGCAACATATGTACGTTTGTCTACATTTATTACTGTATTTATTTATTTATTTTTACGTGTACATACTTATAATACGCTATGAGGAGGGAGGGCATTCCAGGCCAGAGGTAAGGTGTGGGCGAGAGGTTGGCAGCGAGACGGACAAGATGGAGGGACAGTGAGAAGGTTGGCATCAGAGGGAATTGGGTGGACTAGGTTGGAATTGGAGACTGGTGAGGTGAAGTTGGAGGGGGCGAGGGGATTAAAGCTGACTGTGAGGAGTTTTTGTTTGATGCATCCGCCTTCTCTCTGATCTCCCATCCTCGTGTCTCTCCCCACTTCAATCCATACTTCACGCCACTGCCCAGATTGTCTTTGTCCAGAAACGCTCTGGGCGTGTTACTCCCCTCCTCAAATATCTCCAATGGCTACCAATCAATCTGCGCATTAGGCAGAAACTCCTCACCCTGGGCTTCCAGGCTGTCCATCCATCCATCCCCTGGCCCCCTCCTCTCTCACCTCCCTTCTGTCCTTCTCCAGCCCAGCCCGCACCCTCCGCTCCTCTGCCGCTAATCTCCTCACCATTAGGCCTCGTTCTCGCCTGCCATCGACCCCCGGCCCACGTCATCCCCCGGGCCTGGAATGCCCCCAATCCCTCTGCCCATCCACCAAGCTAGCTCTCTTCCTCCCTTCAAGGCCCTACTGAGAGCTCACCTCCTCCAGGAGGCCTTCCCACACTCAGCCCCTTCCTTCCTCTCCCCCTCGTCCCCCTCTCCATCTCCCCATCTTACCTCCTTCCCTTCCCCACTGCACCTGTATATATGTATATATGTTTGTACATATTTATTACTCTATTTATTTATTTATTTTACTTGTACATATCTATTCTATTTATTTTATTTTGTTAGTATGTTTGGTTTTGTTCTCTGTCTCCCCCTTTTAGACTGTGAGCCCACTGTTGGGTAGGGACTGTCTCTAGATGTTGCCAACTTGGACTTCCCTCACCCCCTTTTAGACTGTGAGCCCACTGTTGGGTAGGGACTGTCTCTATATGTTGCCAACTTGTACTTCCCAAGCACTTAGTACAGTGCTCTGCACACAGTAAACGCTCAATAAATACGATTGATTGATTGATTGATTGATTGATGTGGAGGTGGATGGGCAACCACTGGAGTTTCCAGGGTGGACGCAAATAAATCGGGTTGGCTGCAGTTCCCGTCCCACATCCAGCTCACGGCCTTCATCCCCACTTTACAGATGAGCGGAACTCTGTTTGTACAGATTTACTACTCTATTTATTTTACTTATACATATTTACTCTTTTATTTATTTTCTTCTGTTAATATATTTTGTTTTGTTGTCTGTCTCCCCCGTCTACACTGTGAGCCCGCTGTTGGGTAGGGACTGTCTCTGTATGTTGCCGACTTGGACTTCCCAAGCGCTTAGTCCAGTGCTCTGCACACAGTAAGCGCTCAATAAATACGATTGAATGAATGAATGAATGAATGAATGAATGAGCTAACCGAGGCTCGGAGAAGCGAAGTCATTTGCCCAAGGTCCCACAGGAGACAAGGGTCAGAGTCAGGATTAGAACCCATGACCTGGGGATTCCCAGGCCCGGGTTCCGTCCACTACGCCATGCTGCTCCTGGTCCCGGATCTAAATCCCGTCAATTCTACCTTCACAGCATGGCCAAAATCCACCCCTTCCTCTCCATCCAAACTGCCACCACGTTAATACAATTACTCATAATAATAATGATAGCATTTATTAAGCGCTTACTACGTGCAAAGCACTGTTCTAAGCGCTGGGGAGATTACAAGACAATCAGGTTGTCTCACAGGGGGCTCACAGTCTTGATCCCCATTTTACAGATGAGGGAACTGAGGCCCAGAGAAATGAAGTGACTTGCCCAAAGTCACACAGCTGACAAGTGGCAGAGCCGGGATTCAAACCCATGACCTCTGACTCCAAAGCCCGGGCTCTTTCCACTGAGCTACGCTGCTTCTCTACGCTGCTCTTCTCTACTCATCCGATCCCACCTGGATTAATAATAATAATAATGATGGCATTTGTTAAGCGCTTACTACGTGCAAAGCATTACCTTCCCAGACTGAGCCCCTTCCTTCCTCTCGCCCTCGTCCCCCTCTCCATCCCCCCATCTTACCTCCTTCCCTTCCCCACAGCACCTGTATATATGTATATATGCTTATACATATTTATTACTCTATTTATTTATTTATTTATTTGTTTATTTTACTTGTACATAGCTATTCTATTTATTTTATTTTGTTAGTATGTTTGGTTTTGTTCTCTGTCTCCCCCTTTTAGACTGTGAGCCCACTGTTGGGTAGGGACTGTCTCTAGATGTTGCCAACTTGGACTTCCCAAGCGCTTAGTACAGTGCTCTGCACACAGTAAGAGCTCAATAAATACGATTGATGATGATGATGATTACTGCATCTCCCCCTTCTAGCCTGTGAGCCCACTGTTGGGTAGGGACCGTCTCTATATGTTGCCAACTTGGACTTCCCAAGTGCTTAGTCCAATGCTCTGCACACAGTAAGCGCTCAATAAATATGATTGATTGATTGATTGATTAATTGATCAGCCTCCTCGCTGACCTCCCTGCCTCCTGTCTCTCCCCACTCCAGTCCATTCTTCACTCTGCCGGCCCGGATCATTTTTCTTCAAAAACGTTCAGACCATGCCTCCCCCTCTAGACAGTACCCTGGTTGGTTGCTCTCTTATTTCTGCTCTGCTGTATTTCTTTTTATATTTGTTAAGCACTTATTGTGTAGCATCATCATTGTGCAGAAACGCTCTGGGCATGTCACTCCCCTCCTCAAAAATCTCCAGTGGCTGTCCTGGCCTGGACTGTGAGCCCACTGTTGGGTAGGGTCCGTCTCTATGTGTTGCCAACTTGTACTTCCCAAGCGCTTAGTACAGTGCTCTGCACACAGTAAGCGCTCAATAAATACAATTGATGATGATGAATGCCCTCCCTCCACACATCCGCCAAGCTAGCTCTCTTCCTCCCTTCAAAGCCCTACTGGGAGCTCACGTCATTCATTCATTCAATCGTATTTATTGAGCGCTTACTGTGTGCAGGGCACTGTACTAAGCGCCTGGGAAGTACAAGTTGGCAACATAACGTCCTCCAAGAGGCCTTCCCAGACTGAGCCCCCTTTTTCTTCTCCTCCTCCCCATCCCCCCGGCCCTACCTCCTTCCCCTCCCCACAACATCTGTAATAATAATAATAATAATAATAATGGCATTTGTTAAGCGCTTACTATGTCCAAAGCACTGTTCTAAGCGCTGGGGGGGATACAAGGTGATTAAGTTGTCCCACATGGGGCTCACAGTCTTCATCCCCATTTTACAGAGGAGGGAACTGAGGCTCAGAGAAGTTAAGTGACTTGCCCAAGGTCACACAACAGACATCATCATCATTATCATCAATCGTATTTATTGAGTGCTTACTGTGTGCAGAGCACTGTAGTAAGCGCTTGGGAAGTCCAAGTTGGCAACATATAGAGACAGTCCCTACCCAGCAGTGGGCTCACAGTCTAAAAGGGGGAGACAGAGAACAAAACCAAACATACTAACAAAATAAGATAAATATGTCGTGGAGCCGGGATTTGAACCCATGACCTCTGACTCCAAAGCCCGGGCTCTTTCCACTGAGCCACGCTGCTTCTCTATAGCCACGCTGCTTCACCTGTATAGATGTTTGTACAGATTTATTACTCTATTTTTTTACTTGTACATATTTACTATTCTATTGATTTTGCTGATGATGTGCATTTAGCTTTAATTCTATTCTCTCTGACAACTTGACACCTGTCCACATGTTTTGTTTTGTTGTCCGTCTCCCCCTTCTAGACTGTGAGCCCGTTGTCGGGTAGGGGCCGTCTCTTATGTGTTGCCAACTTGTACTTCCCAACGCTCAGTACAGGGCTCTGCACACAGTAAACGCTCAATAAATACGATTGAATGAATGAATGAATGGCAGGCACAGTACTAAATGCTGGGGGTAGGTACGAGATCATTCTTTCACTCATTCATTCAATCGTATTTATTGAGCGCTTACTGTGTTCAGAGCCTGTACTAAGCGCTTGGGAAGTACAAGTTTGCAACACACAGAGACGGCCCCTACCCAACAGTAAGATAATAAGATAATAATAGATAATAATAAGATAATAATAGACTGAGCTCCTTCCCCCTCGTCCCCCTCTCCATCCCCCCATCTTACCTCCTTCCCTTCCCCACAACACCTGTATATATGTATATATGTTTGTACATATTTATTACCCTATTTATTTATTTATTTTACTTGTACATATCTATTCTATTTATTTTATTTTGTTAGTATGTTTGGTTTTGTTCTTTGTCTCCCCCTTTTAGACTGTGAGCCCAATGTTGGGTAGGGACTGTCTCTATATGTTGCCAATTTGTACTTCCCAAGCCCTTAGTACAGTGCTCTGCACATAGTAAGTGCTCAATAAATACAATTGATGATGATGATGATGATAATAATAATAATAAGATAATAAGATAATCAGGTCAGACACAATCCCTGCCCCACATGGGGATCACAGTTTTCATCCCCATTTTACAGATGAGGTAACAGATGGATGGGGACGGATCCACACAGTCAAGCAGCAGACAGTGTGGCTCAATGGAATAAGCCCGGGCTTGGGAGTCACAGGCCATGGGTTCAAATCCCACCCCTTCCACTTTTCTGCTGTGTGACCTTGGGCAAGTCACTTCACTTCTCTGTGCCTCAGTTCCCTCATCTGTAAAATGGGGATTAAGACTGTGAGCCTCACGTGGGACAACCTGATTACCTTGTAACCCCCCAGCGCTTAGAACAGTGTTTGGCACATAGTAAGCACTTAAAAATACCATTATGATTATTATTATTATTATTATTATTATTATTAAGTGGCAGAGCCGGGATTAGAACCCCGGTCCTTCAAATAATAACAATGGTGCTATTTGTTAAGCGCTTACCGTGTGCCGGGCGCTGATCTAAGAGCTGGGTACAAACGAGCTGATCGAGTTGGATACAGTCCCGATCCCATACGGGGCTCACAGTCTCAATCCCCATTTTATAGATGAGGTTACTGAGGCCCAGTGTAGTGCAGTGACTTGTCCAAGGTCACGCGGCAGACAAGTGGCAGAGCCGGCTTTAGAACCCACAACCTTTTGATTCCCAGGCCATTTATTAAGCGCTCACTATGTGCAAAGCACTATCACTTGGCAACACTGCTCTTCGGTTAACAACCGTCAGAGGGGAATGACATGCGTTCATGGTCACGGGTTCATATCCCAGCTCCGCCACTCGTCAGCTGTGTGACCTTGGGCAAGCCACTCCACTTCTCTGGGCCTCAGTTCCCTCATCTGCAAAATGGGGATGAAGACTGTGAGCCCCCCGGGGGACAGGCTGATCACCCTTGTAACTTCCCCAGCGCTTAGAACAGTGCTTGGCAGATAGTAAGCGCTTAATAAACGCCATTGAGAAGCAGCGTGGCTCAGCGGCAAGAGCACGGGCTTCGGAGTCAGAGGCCATGGGTTTGAATCCCGCTCCGCCACATGTCTGCTGTGCGACCTTGGGCAAGTCACTTAAATTCTTAGAGCCTCAGTTCCCCTATCTGTAAAACGGGGATGAAGACTGTGAGCCCCACGTGGGACACCTTGATCACCTTGTATCCCCCCCCAGCGCGTAGAACAGCGCTTTGCACAGAGTAAGCGCTTAACAAATACCATCATCATCATTATTATTATTATCAATGACAGTGTCTTAGCCGCCGGTCCCCAAGGGACCCTGCGGGGAAGATGACGGTTTTCTCGGCACATGCTCACACGGCCCGGCCTTCTGGGGACCAAGCGGGTCAGACCCTTGACTTTCTCAGACAGGAATCCCACCCGAGCCTGTAGCCCAGTGTGTAGCATCCCAGATAACACAAGAATAAAAAGCACACGCCGTCCGTCCCTGCTTTTTAATGCACCGGGGAGATTTTATGAGCCACCCGAGCTCCTTACCGTTGGATTTTCCTGGGGTGATTTATGAGGCTCGGAGGGGAAAGCCAACAGATTCAATTTCTCCCAAGGAACGGGGTGTGAGGGCATATTTTTAATTACATAGCTTCATCTCGGGAAGCGGCACAGTAGCTTTGCCAGGAATGGTAAATACATACAGGAGTGGTGGTGGGAGATGAACTAGATATTATCGCCTCGGAGCGGGGAGATCAAATTAGGTCTCTCTGTACATCTTGTTCGGGGGGAAGTTATCAAGGCTTCAGAGGGAACGGCATCGTGTGAAACGATGGGGGCCCGAGAGGAAAACTATACCTGTTTCTCAGGTTGTTTACACCCCACAAACTCTCACGCACTTTTGCGTTGGTTTGGAAAGTGTGGAAGACAACCGGCAGGGCACGTGTGACTGGTTCCTTTATTCACCCCCGCTCCCAGAGCTACATCGCTGACATCCCCCCCGTCTTACCTCCTTCCCTTCCCCACAGCACCTGTATATATGTATATATGGTTGTACATATTTATTACTCTATTTATTTATTTATTTTACTTGTACATATCTATTCTATTTATTTTATTTTGTTAGTATGTTTGGTTTTGCCCTCCCTTTGCCCATCCGCCAAGCTAGCTCTCTTTCTCCCTTCAAGGCCCTACTGAGGGCTCACCTCCTCCAGGAGGCCTTCCCAGACTGAGCCCCTTCCTTCCTCTCCCCCTCTTCCCCCTCTCCATCCCCACCATCTTACCTCCTTCCCTTCCCCACAGCACCTGTATATATGTATATATGTTTGTACATATTTACTACTCTTTATTTTTTTATTTATTTTACTTGTACATATCTGTTCTATTTATTTTATTTTGTTAGTATGTTTGGTTTTGTTGTCTGTCTCCCCCTTTTAGACTGTGAGCCCACTGTTGGGTAGGGACTGTCTCTATATGTTGCCAACTTGTACTTCCCAAGTGCTTAATACAGTGCTCTGCACACAGTAAGCGCTCAATAAATACGATTGATGATTGATGATCCATCTCTGTTATTTATTGATTTCTATTCATGTCGGCCTCCCCCTCCAATCAATCAATCAATATATAGAGACAGTCCCTACCCAACAGTGGGCTCACAGTCTAAAAGGGGGAGACAGAGAACAAAACCAAGCATACTAACTAAGTAAAATAAATAGAATAGATATGTACAAGTAAAATAAATAAATAAGTAAATAGAGTAATAAATAAATAGAGTAATAACTCCAGATTGTCAGCTCCTGGTGGGCAGGGAATAATTGTAATGATGGCATTTGTTAAGCACTTAGTATGTGCCCAGCACTGTTCTAAACGCTGGGGGGTGATACAAGATCACCTGATACCCGGGGGGCTCCCCAGTGCTTAGAACAGTGCTTTGCACACAGTAAGTGCTTAAATAATAATAATAATAATAATAATAATAATAATAATAACGGTATTTGTTAAACGCTTACTATGTGGAGAGCACTGTTCTAAGCGCTGGGGAGGTTACAAGATGATTCCACGGCGGGCTCACAGTTTTAATCCCTATTTTACAGATGAAGGAACTGAGGCCCAGAGAAGTGAAGTGACTTGCCCAAAGTCACACAGCTGACAGTTGGCAGAGCTGGGTTTTGAACACATGACCTCTGACTCCAAAGCCTGGGCTCTTTCCACTGAGCCAATAAATGCCATCATCATCATCATTATTATTATTACAAGGTAATCAGGTTGTCCCACATGGGGATCAAAGTACTCATCATCAATCGTATTTATTGAGCTCTTACTATGTGCACAGCACTGTACTAAGCGCTTGGGAAGTACAAATTGGCAACATATAGAGACAGTCCCTACCCAACAGTGGGCTCTCAGTCTAAAAGGGGGAGACAGAGAACAAAACCAAACATACTAACAAAATAAAATAAATAGAATAGCTATGTACAAGTAAAATAAATAAATAGAGTAATAAATATGTACAAACATATATCCATATATACAGGTGCTGTGGGGAAGGGAAAGAGGTAAGATGGGGGGATGGAGAGGGAGACGAGGGGGAGAGGAAGGAAGGGGCTCAGTCTGGGAAGGCCTCCTGGAGGAGGTGAGCTCTCAGCAGGGCCTTGAAGGGAAGAAGAGAGCGAGCTTGGCGGATGGGCAGAGGGATTGGGGGCATTCCAGGCCCGGGGGAGGACATGGGCCGGGGGTCGATGGTGGGACATGCGAGAACGAGGTACGGTGAGGAGATTAGTGGCAGAGGAGCAGAGGGTGCGGGCTGGGCTGGAGAAGGAGAGAAGGGAGGTGAGGTAGGAGGGGGCAAGGTGATGGACAGCCTTGAAGCCCAGGGTGAGGAGTTTCTGCCTGATGCGCAGATTGATTGGTAGCCACTGGAGATTTTTGAGGAGGGGAGTAATATGCCCAGAGCAATTCTGCACAGAGATAATCCAGGCAGCAGCGTGAAGTATAGATTGAAGTGGGAGAGACAGAAGGATGGGAGATCGGAGAGGAGGCCGATGCAGTAATCCAATCGGGATAGGATGAGCGACTGAACGAGCAAGGTAGTGGTTTGGATGGAGAGGAAAGGGCGGATCTCGGCGATGTCGCGGAGGTGAGACAGGCAGGTTTTGGTGACGGCTTGGATGTGAGGGGTGAGCGAGAGAGCGGAGTCGAGGATGACACCAAGGTTGCGGGCCTGTGAGACGGGAAGGATGGTCGTGCCGTCAACAGAGATGGGAAAGTCAGGGAGAGGACAAGGTTTGGGAGGGAAGACAAGGAGTTCAGTCTTCGACACGTTGAGCTTTAGGTGGCGGGCGGACATCCAGATGGAGATGTCCTGAAGGCAGGAGGAGATGTGAGCCTGGAGAGACGGGGAGACAGCAGGGGCAGAGATGTAGATCTGGGTGTCATCAGCGTAGAGATGATAGTTGAAGCCGTGGAAGTGAATGAGGTCACCAAGGGAGTGCGTGTAGATTGAGAACAGAAGGGGACCAAGCACTGAACCTTGGGGAACCCCCACAGTAAGGGGATGGGAGGGGGAGGAGGAGCCCGCAAAAGAGTCTGAGAAAGAACGACCGGAGAGGTAAGAGGAGAACCAGGAGAGGACGGAGTCTGTGAAGCCAAGGTCAGATAGCGTGTTGAGGAGAAGGGGGTGGGCCACAGTGTCAAAGGCAGCTGAGAGGTTGAGGAGGATTAGGACAGAGTAGGAGCCGTTGGATTTGGCAAGCAGGAGGTCATTGGTGACCTTTGAGAGGGCAGTTTCCGTGGAATGTAGGGGACGGAAGCCAGACTGGAGGGGGTCGAGGAGAGAGTTGTTGTTGAGGAGACATGTGGCCGAGTGGGGATTAGAACCCGTGACCCCTGACTCTCGAGCCCGTGCTCTTGCTGCTGAGCCACGCTGCTTCTCACAAATAATGGCACTTAAGTGCTTACTATGAACCAAGCACAGTTCTAAGCAGCGGGTTAGATACAAGGTAATCAGGTTGTCCCCCGTGGGGCTCACAGTCTTAATCCCCATTTTACCAATGAGGGAACTGAGGCACAGAGAAGTTAAATGACTTGCCCAAAGTCACACAGCTGACAAGTGGTCTTCCTCCCTTCAAGGCCGTACTGAGAGCTCACCTCCTCCAGGAGGCCTTCCCAGACTGAGCCCCTTCCTTCCTCTCTCCCTCATCCCCCTCTCCATCCCCCCATCTTACCTCCTTCTCTTCCCCACAGCACCTGTATATATGTATATATGTTTGTACATATTTATTACTCTATTTATTTATTTATTTTACTTGTTCATAGCTATTCTATTTATTTTATTTTGTTATTATGTTTGGTTTTGTTCTCTGTCTCCCCCTTTTAGACTGTGAGCCCACTGATGGGTAGGGACTGTCTCTATATGTTGCCAACTTGTACTTCCCAAGCGCTTAGTACAGTGCTCTGCACACAGTAAGGGCTCAAGAAATACGATTGATTGATTGATTAGTATAGGCAGAATTAGAACCCATGACCTCTGACTCCCAAACCTGGGCTCCTTCCACTAGGCCACGCTGTTTCTCCTAGCCCAGTGCTTAGTACGGTGACTGGCACATAGTAAGCACTTAACAGATGCCACAATTATCATTATAGTTATTATTATGATGATTATTACCAGGTCTCTGTATTCCAGGGACCACCCCCACAACCCCAGCACCTAGACCAGTCCCATCTCAGAAAGCAATCTGTTTCTAAAGATGACGTTCGCTCTTCTCCAAATCCCATCGCCTTCTCCAGTTTCGGGCTCCTCTGCCCTTTGCCGCGAGGATTCGGAAATTATAACCCGAATAAACAGAGACCCCGAAAGGGAAGTGGAGAGGGGCGATTTGGTGACCATTAATCTTTCCCCACACTAATTACCGCTCCAGCTCCACTCACCCGCTCAATCTTGGCTCCGTGACTTCCCCTTGGGCTGAAGAGCATCTTGAGGGATGAGGAAATCCAATAATACTTCCGTCCACCAGCTCTGTTGACTCTCCTCTGGATTGATCGATTCATTCATTCAATCGTATTTATTGAGCTCCTACCGTGTGCAGAGCACTGTACTAAGCACTTGAGAGAGGACGATATAACACTCTAACAGACACATTCCCTGCCCACAATGAGCTGATAATCTTTTGAGTGTACAGCACAATACTGAATGCTGGGGAGAATATAAATTGAGTTAGTAGGCATGTACTGAGCGCTAATGAGCGTATCCAATAATCCAATAATACTTCCGTCCACCAGCTCTGTTGACTCTCCTCTTGATTGATCGATTCATTCATTCAATTGTATTTATTGAGCTCTTACCATGTGCAGAGCACTGTACTAAGTGCTTGGGAGAGGACGATATAACACTATAACAGACACATTCCCTGCCCACAATGAGCTGACAATCTTTTGAGCGTACAGCACTATACCGAATGCTGGAGAGAATATAAATTGAGTTAGTAGACATGTACTGAGCACTAATGAGCATATAATAAAGTTAGTAGAATTGTCAGCTGTGTGACTTTGGGCGAGTCACTTTCGCTGGACCTCAGTTACCTCATCTGTAAAATGGGGATTAAGACTGTGAGTCCCCTGTGGGACAACCTGATCACCTTGTAACTTCCCCAGCACTTAGAACAGTGCTTTGCACATGGTAAGCATTTAATAAATGCCATTATTATTATTATTGAGTGCTTAAAAGAGTATAGTAGAGTTAGTAGACATATACTGAGCGCTTAGGAGAGTACGTTAGAATTATTAGACTCTGATCTTTCAGTCACAATCACACACATATAGGACCACCTTCATTCAAACCATCAACCAGAGCACTGAAATACACTCTTGGGAGAGTACAATACAACTACAATACAATACAAGATTTGGTGTGAGCCCGTTGTTGGGTAGGGACCGTCTCTATATGTTGCCAACTTGTACTTCCCAAGCACTTAGTACAGTGCTCTGCACACAGTAAGCGCCCAATAAATACGATTGAATGAATGAATGAATATGTTCCCTGCCCACGACGAACTTACAGGCTGCCATCTTTGAGAAGGACTGGAGCGCCCATAGTGAAGAAACTTACATAGATGGCAACCTCCTGGCCCCTCTCAGAGATAGAGGCCTCATGACTTCTCTCAGAGATTCATTCATTCAGTCAATCATATTTATTGAGCACTTACTGTGTGCAGAGCACTCTACTAACCGCTTAGAGATGGGGGCCTTGCGATTCTTCTCAGACATGGCAGCCTCTTGCCTCTCCTCAGAAATGGAGACCTCGTGCCTCTTCTCAGATATGGAGGCCTAGTGGCCCCTCTCAGAGATTGAGTCCTCATGACTTCTCGCAGAGATTCATTCATTCATTCAATCGTATTTATTGAGCGCTTACTGTGTGCAGAGCACTCTACTAAGCGCTTAGAGATGGAGGCCTTGCGATTCTTCTCAGAGATGGCGGCCTCTTGGCTCACCTTGGAAATGGAGACCCTGTGCCTCTTCTCAGAGATGGAGGCCTCGTGGCCCCTCTCAGAGATAGAGGCCTCATGACTTCTCTCAGAGATTCATCCATTCATTCAATCGTATTTATTGAGCACTTACTGTGTGCAGAGCACTCCACTAAGTGCTTAGAGATGGAGGCCTTGCAATTCTTCTCAGACATGAAAGCCTCTTGGCTCTCCTCAGAAATGGAGACCTCGTGCCTCTTCTCAGAGATGGAGGCCTTGTGGCTCCTCTCAGAGATAGAGGCATCATGACTTCTCTCAAAGATTCATCCATTCATTCAATCATATTTATTGAGCGCTTACTGTGTGCAGAGCACCCTACTAAGCGCTTAGAGATGGAAGCCTTGCAATTCTTCTCAGAGATGGTGACCTCTTGGCTCGCCTCAGAAATGGAGACCTTATGCCTCTTCTCAGAGGTGGAGGCCTCGTGGCCCCTCTCAGAGATAGAGGCCTCATAACGTCTCTCAGAGATTCATTCATTCATTCAATCATATTTATTGAGCGCTTACTGTGTGCAGAGCACTCTACTAACCGCTTAGAGATGGAGCCCTTGCGATTCTTCTCAGACATGGCAGCCTCTTGGCTCTCCTCAGAAATGGAGACCTCGTGCCTCTTCTCAGAGATGGAGGCCTCGTGGCTCCTCTCAGAGATTGAGTCCTCATGACTTCTCTCAGAGATTCATTCATTCATTCAATCGTGTTTATTGAGCGCTTACTGTGTGCAGAGCACTCTACTAAGCACTTAGAGATGGAGGCCTTGCAATTCTTCTCAGAGATGGCGGCCTCTTGGCTCTCCTCAGAAATGGAGACCTTGTGCCTCTTCTCAGAGATGGAGGCCTTGTGGCTCCTCTCGGAGGTAGAGGCCTCATGACTTCTCTCAGAGATTCATCCATTCATTCAATCGTATTTATTGAGTGCTTACTGTGTGCAGAGCACTCTACTAAGCGCTTAGAGATGGAGGTCTCGTGGTTCCTCTCAGAGATGGCGGCTTCTGGCTATCCTCAGATATGGCAGCTTTGTGGTTCCTCCTAAAAATGGTGGCCTTGTGACTTCTCTAAAAAGTTCAGTGGTGGGATGGCAGTGAGCCATCCTTGGGATTTAAGTCAGGGCTTCAGAATTGAATGGGCACAGAGACATGCCCTTCCACAAATCATTGAAGATGGCATCGTTTCATCACGTCCCACACACAGCCGGCGTGGCCGAATTCATTCAAACGTATTTATTGAGCACTTATTGTGTGCAGAGCACTGTACTAAGCGCTTGGGAAGTACCAGTTGGCAACATATAGAGACAGTCCCCATGTAACGGTGGGCTCACAGTCTAGAATGGCCCCAAAGAAAACCATGGGGGACAGCCGGGGGTCCGAAGCCTCCCGATGGCTCCTAACCATCGCTCACATCATCTCCAAACACGCAGGCGGGGAGGTACGTATTACAATAGCGCTGATGGCAGAGAAAACAGATCACTTCTTTCAACTCGGTGATGAATGTGAGCGGTGGCTGGGGACCGGAATCAATTAAATTAAACCCAGCGCAATCAGGAGGAGGAGAGAGGATAAAAGGAATTTCAAAGATTTGAAAGTGAAAGACCCCATTGTCATCTGGGAGGTGGCTTTGGAGGAAATATGAAGCAGACTGTGGGAAAGCGGGAAGAAAATCGACGCGAGGAAAAACTTAGGATGCTCCTTTTGGACCTGACTTTTCATCATCAACATTTTTAATCTTTTTTTTAATTTCAAATGCTATTTGTTGAGCGCTTACGCCGTGCCAGGCACTGTACTAAGCGCTGGGGGAGATGCAAGCTAATTAGACTGGACGCAGCCCCTGCTCCACATGGAGCTCACGGTCTTAGTCCCCTCTTTACAGATGAGGGAACTGTGGCACAGAGAAGTGAAGTGGCTTGCCCAAATTCACACAGCGGATAAGCGCTTAGTACAGCGCTCTGCACACAGCAAGCGCTCAATAAATACGACCGAATGAAAGTTTCAGAAGCGGAATTAGAACCCAGGTCCTCTGACTCTTCCCACTAGGCCGTGCTAACCAAGTCGGCTTCGGAAGACCCTTCCCTTTAAAATGACAAATTTGAAATTCAGGCCAAGGGTGAGTACAAGAGAAGCCAAGGGAAGCGGCGTGGCTCAGTGGAAAGAACCCGGGCTTTGGAATCAGAGGTCATGGGTTCAAATCCCGGCTCCGCCAATTGTTAGCTGTGTGACTTTGGGCAAGTCACTTCACTTTTCTGAACCAAAGTTCCCTCATCTGTAAAATGGGGATTATTCATTCATTCAATTGTATTTATTGAGCGCTTACTGTGTGCAGAGCACTGTATCCCCCTCTCCACCCTCCCCGCCTTACCTCCTTCCCTTCCCCACAGCACCTGTATATATGTATATGTTTGTACATATTTATTACTCTATTTATTTATTTTACTTGTACATATCTATTCTATTTATTTTATTTTGTTAATATGTTTTGTTTTGTTCTCTGTCTCCCCCTTCTAGACTGTGAGCCCACTGTTGGGTAGGGACCGTCTCTAGATGTTGCCAACTTGGACGTCCCAAATGCTTAGTCCAATGCTCTGCACTGTGTGATCAATGAACACGATTAATAATAATAATAATGGCATTTATTAAGCACTTTGTGCAAAGCACGGTTCTAAGTGCTGGGGAGGTTACAAGGTGATCAGGTTGTTCCATGGGGGGCTCACAGTCTTAATCCCCATTTTACAGATGAGGAAACTGAGGCCCAGAGAAGTTAAGTGACGCGCCCAAAATCACACAGCTGACAATTGGCGGATCCAGGATTTGAACCCATGACCTCTGATTCTGAAGCCTGTGCTCTTTTCACAGAGCCACGCTGCTTCAATAGTACCAATAGTATCTATTAAGCACTTACCAGTTATAGAGGGCTTCTAGACTGTGAGCCCACTGTTGGGTAGGGACCGTCTCTATATGTTGCCAACTTGTACTTCCCAAACACTTAGTACAGTGCTCTGCACACAGTAGGTGCTCAATAAATACGATTGAATGAATGGAGGACAATACTAAGAGCTGTTGCAATGTAACAGAAACATTCCCTGTCTACAATAAACTTCCAGCCTAGAGGAGGAGCTTACACTCTAGAGAACTGGAACCTGGACAGTGTCCAAATTAATTAGCACCTATAATAATAATGATATTATTGCACTGTTGTATTGTACTTTCCCAAGCGCTTAGTACAGTGCTCTGCACTGTCAGTGATCAATAAACACAATTAATAATGATAATGGCATTTGTTAAGCGCCTACTATGTGCAAAGCACCGTTCTAAGCGCTGAGGAGGTTACAAGGTGATCAGGTTGTCTCATGGGGGGCTCACAGTCTTCGTCCCCATTTTACAGATGAGGTAACTGAGGCCCAGAGAAGTGACGTGACTTGCCCAAAGTCACACAGCTAACAAGTGGCATAGCTGGGATTTGAACCCATGACCTCTAATTCCAAAGCCCGTTCTCTTTCCACTGAGCCACACTGCTTCAATAGTACCAAAAGTATCTATTGAGCACTTACCAGTTATAGAGGACAATACTAAGGGCTGTTACAATGTAACAGAAACATTCCCTGTCTACAACAAACTTACAGCCCAGAGGAGAAGCTTACACTCTAGAGAACTGGAACATGGACTGTGTCCAAATTAATTAGCACCTACAGTAATAATGATATTAATGCACTGTTGTACTTTCCCCAGCGCTTAGTACCTATAGTAATAATAGCACCTATATTAATAATTAATCAATCAATCAATCAATCAATCGTATTTATTGAGCACTTGCTGTGTGCAGAGCACTGTACTAAGCGCTTGGGAAGTACAAGTTGGCAACATATACAGTCCCTACCCAACAGTGGGCTCACTGTCTAAAAGGGGGAGACGGAGAACAAAACCAAACACACTAACAAAATAAAATAAATAGAATAGATATGTACACGTAAAACAAATAAATAAATAGAGTAATAAATAGAGTAATAAATATGTACAAACATATATACATATATGCATAATAATAATGATGGTATTTGTTAAGCGCTTACTATGTGCCAGGTACTGTTCTAAGCACTGGGGTGGATAGAAACAAATTGAGTTGGACACAGTTCCTTTTCCATGTGGGGCTCACAGAAAATAATTAATATACTAATTATTATTAATATTAATTAATATTAATGTATTGTACTTTCCCAAGTGCTTAGTACAGTGCTCTGCACTGTAAGTGATCAATAAACACGATTAATAATGATAATGGCATTTATTAAGTGCTTACTATGTGCAAAACACATTCTAAGCGCTGGGGAGGTTATAAGGTGATCAGGTTGTCCCATGGGGGGCTCCCAGTCTTAATCCCCATTTTACAGATGATGTAACTGAGGCCCAGAAAAGTGAAGTGACTCACCCAAAGTCACACAGCTGACAACTGGCGGAGCTGGGATTTGAACCCATGACCTCTAATTCCAAAGCCCATGCTCTTTCCACTGAGCCACGCTGCTTCAATAGTACCAATAGTATCTATTAAGTACTCAGCACTTAGAACAGTGCTTTGCACATAGTAAGTGCTTAATAAATGCTATCATTATTATTATTATTATTATTATTATTATTATCAGTTATAGAGGACAATACTAAGGGCTGTTACAATGTAACAGAAACATTCCCTATCTACAACAAACTTACAGCCCAGAGGAGGAGCTTACACTCCAGAGAACTGGACATGGATTGTGTCCAAATTAATTAGCACCTATAATAATGATATTATTGTACTGATGTATTGTGCTTTCCCAAGCGCTTAGCACAGTGCTCTGCACACAGTAAGTGCTCAATAAATACGATTAAATGAACAGTATTTGTTCATTCATTCAATCGTATTTATTGAGCGCTTACTGTGTGCAGAGCATTGTACTAAGCGCTTGGGAAGTACAAGTTGGCAACATATAGAGATGGTCCCTACCCCACAACGGGCTCCCAGTCTAGAAGGGGGAGACAGACCACAAAGCTTTATTTTATTTTATTAGTATGTTTGGTTTTGTTCTCTGTCTCCCCCTTTTAGACTGTGAGCCCACTGTTGGGTAGGGACTGTCTCTACATGTTGCCAACTTGGACTTCCCAAGCGCTTAGTACAGTGCTCTGCACACAGTAAGCGCTCAATAAATACGATTGATTGATTGATTGATGTGGCCAGGTGTCAAGTCATCAGAATCAATAGAATTCAAGCTAGATGCACCTCATTAACCAAATAGATAGAATAGTAAATTTGTTAAGTGCTTAGTACATATCTAGCACTGTTCTAAGCGCTGGGGTAGGTACACGCTAATCAGGCTGGACGCAGTCCCTGTCCCACAAGGGGCTCACAGCCTTAATCTCCATTTTGCCGAGGAATTAACCGAGGCCCAGAGAAGTGAAGCGACTTGTCCAAGGTCACCCAGCAGACAAGCGGCGGAGCAAGGATTAGAACCCAGGTCCCAGGCCCAGCCTCTGTCCACTAGGCCATGCTGCTTCCCTGGGAAGGCGGGACTGCTACTTGGTCAGTTTAGAGAGAGGGAAGACCCTCTTCATGGAGAGAAGACAAATTTAATTGATTGGTAAGTTTAACAAGGGGTACCCCCAAACCACCAGCTCTCTTTGAGTGGTCTCATGCTTGGAGGAGAGCTCGCTCGTACTTGTGGCATTTGATAAACACTTTCCAATGCGCCAAGCGCTGCGCTAAACCCTGGGAGAGATCCACCATCATCAGAGAGCAGTCAGGCTCCTTTCCTTAGTCTGAGATCATGGGTTCAAATCCCGTCTCCGCCAACTGTTGGCTGTGTGACTTTGGGCAAGTGGAAAGAGCCCGGGTTTTGGAGTCAGAGGTCATGGGTTCCAATCCCGGCTCCGCCAATTGCCGGCTGTGTGACTTTGGGCAAGTCCCTTCACTTCTCTGGGCCTCAGTTACCTCACCTGGAAAATGGGGATTAAGACTGTGAGCCCCCCGTGGGACAACCTGATCACCTTGTAACCTCCCCAGAGCTTAGAACAGTGCTTTGCACACAGTAAGCACTTAATAAATGCCGTCATCATTCACTTCTAGACTGTGAGCCCGCTGTTGGGTAGGGACCGTCCCTATATGTTGCCAACTTGGACTTCCCAAGCGCTTAGTACAGTGCTCTGCACACAATCAATCAATCAATCGTATTTATTGAGCACTTACTGTGTGCAGAGCACTGTACTAAGCGCTTGGGAAGTACAAGTTGGCAACATATAGAGACAGTCCCTACCCAACAGTGGGCTCACAGTCTAAAAGGGGGAGACAGAGAACAAAACCAAATACACAGTAAGCGCTCAATAAATACGATTGAATGAATGAATTATCTGTGCCTCAGTTGCCTCATCTGGACCTCCTGCCTCCACTCTCTTCAAGACTGTAAGTTCCTTGTGGGCAATCAGTACCAATCAATCTTCATATCAGCTGTAAGTTCCTTGTGGGCAATCAATGCCAATCAATCTTCTTATCAATCAGTCGTATTTATTATGAGGTTACTGCGTGCCAGAGACTGTACTAAGCTCTTGGGAGAGGACACTATAACAGACACATTCCCTGCCCACAACGAGCTGACAGTCTAGAATCAATCAATCGTATTTATTGAGCGCTTACTGTGTGCAGAGCACTGCACTAAGTACTAGAAGGGGAGACAGATGTAAATAGAAATACATAAATGGCGTGGGGCTGGTTGGGGGGATGAATAAAGTCTTTTAGACTGTGAGCCCACTGTTGGGTAGGGACTGTCTCTAGATGTTGCCAATTTGTACTTCCCAAGCGCTTAGCACAGTGCTCTGCACACAGTAAGCGCTCAATAAATACGATTGATGATGAATAAAGGGAAAAAGGGTGACGCAGAAGGGAGTGGGAGAAGAGGAAAGGAGGGTTTAGTCAGGGAAGGCCTCTTGGAGGAGATGGGCCTTCTAAAAGGCTTTGAAGTGGGAGTCAGTGTCTCACAGATATGAACAGATATACGTTGCCGACTTCTACTTCCCAAGCGCTTAGTACAGTGCTCTGCATTCATTTATTCAATCAATCAATCAATCAATCAATCGTATTTATTGAGCGCTTACTGTGTGCAGAGCACTGGACTAAGCGCTTGGGAAGTACAAGTCGGCAACACATAGAGACAGTCCCTACCCAAGAGCGGGCTCACAGTCTAGAAGGGGGAGACAGAGAACAAAACCTAACATACTAACAAAATAAAATAAATAGAATAGATATGTACAAGTAAGATAAATAAATAGAGTAATAAATATGTACAAACATCTATCCATATATACAGGTGCTGTGGGGAAGGGAAGGAGGTAAGATGGGGGGGATGGAGAGGGGGGCAAGGGGGAGAGGAAGGAAGGGGCTCAGTCTGGGAAGGCCTCCTGGAGGAGGTGAGCTCTCAATCGTATTTAGCACTGGACTAAGCGCTTGGGAAGTACAAGTTGGCAACATATAGAGACGGTCCCTACCCAACAGTGGGCTCACAGTTTATAATAATCAGAATAAGAATGGCATGTATTAAGCGGTTACTATGTGCCGAGCACCGTTATAAGCGCTTGGGAGGCTACAAGGTATGTATATCATCATCATCATCAATCGTATTTATTGAGTGCTTACTATGTGCAGAGCACTGTACTAAGCGCTTGGGAAGTACAAATTGGCAACATATAGAGACAGTCCCTACCCAACAGTGGGCTCACAGTCTAAAAGGGGGAGACAGAGAACAAAACCAAACATACTAACAAAATAAAATAGAATAGATATATACAAATAAATTAAATAAATAGAGTAAAAAAATATGTACAAACATATATACATATATACAGGTGCTGTGGGGAAGGGAGGGAGGTAAGATGGGGGGATGGAAAGGGGGACGAGGAGGAGAGGAAGGAAGGGGCTACGGGAGAAACGCCTCTCCCGCCTCTTATATATGCCTCTTCTCTGCACACAGTAAGCGCTCAATAAATACGATTGAATGATTATGAAGATATGAAGTGTCTCACAGATAGAAGAGAAGCAGCATGGCTCAGTGGAAAGAAGCTGGGCTTGGGAGTCAGAGGTCATGGGTTCTAATCCCGGCTCCGCCACTTGTCAGCTGTGTGGCTTTGGGCAAGTCACTTCACTTCTCTAGGCCTCAGTTACCTCATCTGTCAATGGGGATGAAGACTGTGAGCCCCACGAGGGACAACCTGATCACCTTGTATAATAATAATAATGTTGGTATTTATTAAGCGCTTACTATGTGCAAAGCACTGTTCTAAGCACTGGGGGGGATGCAAGGCGATCAGGTTGTCCCACGGGGGGCTCACAGTCTTAATCCCCATTTTACAGATGAGGTAACTGAGGCCCAGAGAAGTGAAGTGACTTGCCCAAAGTCACACAGCTGACACTTGGCGGAGCCGGGATTTGAACCCATGACCTCTGACTCCAAAGCCTGTGCTCTTTCCACTGAGCCATGCTGCTTCTCTATCCCCCTCTATCCCTCTATCTTCTTGTATCCCCCCACTGCTTAGAACAGTGCTTCGCACATAGTAAAGGGCTAACAAATATTGTACATATTTACTATTCTGTTTATTTTATTAACGATGTGCAGTCCAGATGTCCAGTCTACTGTGTGCAGAGCACTGTATTAAGCACTTAGGACGGTCCAGTACAGTTACTTAGACTGTGAGCCCCATGTGGGATAAGGACTGTATTCGGTCTAATTAACTTGTATCTACCCCAGTGCTTAGCATAGTGTGGGAAGCAACGTGGCATAGTCAATAGAGCACAGGCCCGGGAATCAGAAGGTCAAGGGTTCGAATCCCTGCTCCGCCACTTATCTTCCGTGTGACCTTGAGCAAGTCATTTCACTTCTCTGGGCCTCAGTTACCTCATCTGTAAAATGGGGATTGAGACTGTGAATCCCACCCGGGGCCTGGACCGTGTCCAACCCGATTTGCTTGTATCCACCCCGGTACAATGCCTGACACGTAGTAAGCGCTAAATAAATACCGCAGTTGTTTTTATTAGTAGAAACAAATACCATTAAAAAAAAATAAGAGTTGGTAGGGATGATCCCTGCCCTCAAGGAGCTTCTAGTCTTGCAGATGAGATTCTGACAACATTTTCACCCTGAAAATTTCACAACCTAACCAGCTTTCTGCATCTGAGCATTGAAATGGGATTTCAGGGGCCAACGGCAGTTATTTTTTAACCAGAGCTTGTTTGGGGTTTGATATTTTTCCTGATTATCGCGGTCTCTTAAGGCAAGACCTCCTCTTTCCTATCCTGCCGATAGAAATAACTGTGATTGTTTCCCATGTACAGTTCAGCAAGCATTGATCACTTCTTTAATTGCTTTGGGATATTGGAGAGGAGGGTATTTAATGAAGCCTTCAAAATATCTTTCTACTTTAACTGGAAATTTATTGCGAAGAATATGAACAAAAGGGGAATTTTTCAGCAGAACTAATGTGCATTGTGTAATTCCCCTCCCCATTCACCCATGAAAATTCTTTTTTAATTTTACAGAATGAAAATGAATTCATTGGCTGACTGTGATTTTTAGTGATGCTGGGCCTCAAAGCTGGCCCAGTTCAGGTGAAGCAGTGTGGCTCAGTGGCAAGAGCCCGGGCTTTGGAGTTGGAGGTTGTGGGTTCAAATCCCAGCTCTGCCACTTGTCAGCTGTGTGACTTTGGGCAAGTCACTTCACTTCTCTGGGCCTCAGTTCCCTCATCTGTAAAATGGGGATAAAGACTGTGAGCCCCACGTGGGACAGCCTGATTGCCTTGTATCTACCCCAGTGCTTAGAACAGTGCTTGGCACATAGTAAGCGCTCAACAAATTCCAAAAAAAAAAGAAGCTAGTTCTCTTCCTCCCTTCAAAGCCTTACTGAGACCTCACCTCCTCCAGGAAGCCTTCCCAGACTGAGCCCCCTTTTTTCTCTCCTCCTCCCCATCCCCCCGGCCCTATCTCCTTCCCCTCCCCACAGCACTTGTATATTTTTGTACAGATTTATTACTCTATTAATTTTACTTGTATGTATTTACTACTCTATTTTGTTAATGATGTGCATAGAGCTATAATTCTATTTATTCTGACGGTTTTGACACCTGTCAACATGTTTTGTTTTGTTGTCTGTCTCCCCCTTCTAGACTGTGAGCCTGTTGTCAGGTAGGAACCATCTCTAGATGTTGTCAACTTGTACTTCCCAAGTGCTTAGTCCAGTGCTCTGCACACAGTAAGTGCTCAATAAATACGATTGAACGAATGAATGAATGAATGATGATGGTTGAGAAGCAGTGTGGCCTAGTGGAAAAATCCCCTGCCTAAGAGTCTGAAGACCTGGGTTCTAATCATGACTCTGTGACTTACTGCTGTGTGACCTTGGGCAAGTCATTTAACTTCTCTATGCCCCAGGCAGGGTGGCTCAGTGGAAAGAGCCCGGGCTTTGGAGTCAGGGGTCATGGGTTCAAATCCTGGCTCCGCCAACTGTCAGCTGCATGACTTTGGGCAAGACACTTAACTTCTCTATGCCCCAAACAGCGTGGCTCAGTGGAAAGAGCCCGGCCTTTGGAGTCAGAGGTCATGGGTTCAAATCCTGGCTCTGCCAACTGTCAGCTGTGTGAGAAGTCACTTCAGTTCTCTGGGCCTCAGTTCCCTCATCTGTAAAATGAGGATTAAAACTGTGAGCCCCCTGTGGGACAATGTGATCACCTTGTAACCTCCCCAGCCCATAGAACAGTGCTTTGCACATAGTAAGCACTTAACAAATACCATTATTATTATTATTATTATTATTATTATTATTATTATTATTATTATTATCTACAAAATGGGGATTCAATCCCTGTTGTCCTTCCTACTTAGACTGAGTCCTTTGTGGGACGTGATTACTTTGACTCTTCCCCAGAGATCAGTACAGTTTTTGCAACATAGTAAGTGCTTAATTCATTCATTCATTCTATTCATTCGGTCCTATTTATTGAGCACTTACTGTGTGCAGAGCACTGTACTAAGTGCTTGGAAGAGAACATTATCACAAGAAACAGACATATTTCCTTCCCGCAAAGGGATTATAGTCTAGAGGGGGAGACAGACAGTAATATAAATCCCACGATTCACAAACACCGCGGATTATTACAATGGTGTCTGCCATCAGGGAGTCAGAAGGTCATTCATTCATTCAATCCTATTTATTGAGTGCTTACCATGTGCAGAGCGCTGCACTAAGTGCTTGGGAAGTACAAGTTGGCAACGTATAGAGATGGTCCCTGCCCAACAATGGGCTTTTGCAACATAGTAAGTGCTTGATTCGTTAATTCATTCGATTCATTCGGTCCTGTTTATTGAGCACTTACTGTGCGCAGAGCACTGTACTAAGTGCTTGGGAGAGAACAATATCACAAGAAACAGATACATTTCCTGCCCACAAAGGGATTATAGTCTAGAGGGGGAGACAGACAGTAATATAAATCTTACGATTCACAGACACCGCGGATTATTACAATGGTGTCTGCCATCAGGGAGTCAGAAGGTCATTCATTCATTCATTCTTTCAATCCTATTTACTGAGTGCTTACTGTGTGCAGAGCGCTGTACTAAGCGCTTGGGAAGTACAAGTCGGCAACACATAGAGACAGTCCCTACCCACCTCCTGTCTCTCCCCCATCCGGTCCTTACTTCGTTCATTCAATCGTATTTATTGAGCGCTTACTGTGTGCAGAGCACTGGACTAAGCGCTTGGGAAGTCCAAGTCGGCAGCAGATAGAGACGGTCCCTACCCAACTACGGTCTCACAGTCTAGAAGGGGGAGTCAGACAACAACACAAAACAATTAGACAGGTGAACAAAACATGTAGACAGGTTTACTCTCCTGCCCAGATCGTTTTTCTCAAAAATTCATTCAGTCATATTTTTTAGGCCCTTATTCGTTCATTCAATCGTATTTATTGAGCACTTACTGTGTGCAGAGCACTGTACTAAGCACTTGGGAAGTACCTTATTGTGTGCAGAGCACTGGACTAAGCGCTTGGGAAAGTACAGATAGCAATAAAGAGGGACAATTCATTCAATCATATTTATTGAGCGCTTACTGTGTGCAGAGCACTGCACTTAGCGCTTGGGAAGTACAAGTTGGCAACATATAGAGAGGGTCCCTACCTAACAATGGGCTCGCAGTCTAGAAGGGGGAGACAGACAACAAAACAAAACATATTAACAAAATGCATTCATTCAATTGTATTTATGGAGCGCTTACTGTGTGCAGAGCACTGGACTAAGCGCTTGGGAAGTCCAAATTGGCAACATCTAGAGATGGTCCCTACCCAACAACGGGCTCACAGTCTAGAAGGGGGAGACAGAAAACAAAACAAAACATATTAACAAAATTCATTCATTCAATTGTATTTATGGAGCGCTTACTTTGTGCAGAGCACTAGACTAAGCGCTTGGGAAGTCCAAGTTGGCAACATCTAGAGTCGGTCCCTACCCAACAATGGGCTCACAGTCTAGAAGGGGGAGACAGACAACAAAACAAAACATATTAACAAAATTCATTCATTCAGTCGCATTTATTGAGTGCTTACTGTGTGCAGAGCACTGGACTAAGCGCTTGGGAAGTACAAGGTGGCAACATATTCATTCATTCATTCATTCAATCGTATTTATTGAGCACTTACTGTGTGCAGAGCACTATACTAAGCGCTCGGGAAGTACAAGTTGGCAACATATAGAGATGGTCCCTACCCAACAGTGGGCTCACAGTCTAGATGATAAAATAAATAGAATAGTAAATATGTACAAATATGACAATCCCTTCTCACAACAAGCTCACAGTCTAGAGGGTGAGACAGACATCAATACAAATAAACAGACATCGATATAAATAAAGAAAATGATAGATAATAATAATAATAATGGCATTTATTAAGCGCTTACTATGTGCAAAGCACTGTTCTAAGTGCTGGGGAGGTTACAAGGTGATCCGGTTGTCCCACAGGGGGCTCACAGTCTTCATCCCCATTTTTCAGATGAGGAACTGAGGCACAGAGAAGTTAAGTGACATGCCCAAAGTCACACAGCTGACAACTGGTGGAGCTGGGATTCGAACCCATGACCTCTGACTCCAAAGCCCGGGCTCTTCCCACTGAGCCACACTGCTGCTTATAGGTAGATCAATCAATCGTATTTATTGAGTGCTTACTGTGTGCAGAGCACTGTACTATGCGCTTGGGAAGTACAAGTTGGCAACATATAGAGACAGTCTCTACCCAACAGTGGGCTCACAGTCTACAAGGGGGAGACAGAGAACAAAACCAAACATATTAACAAAATAAAATAAATAGAATAGGTATGTACAAGTAAAATAAATAAATAGAGTAATAAATCCGTACAAACATATATCCTTATATACAGGTGCTGTGGGGAAGGGAAGGAGGTAAGGCGGGAGGGATGGAGAGGAGGAGGAGGGGGAGATATCTACATAGGTGCTGTGGGGAGGGGAGGGGGGAATCAATCAATCAATCAATTAATCGTATTTATTGAGCGCTTACTTTGTGCAGAGCACTGTACTAAGCGCTTGGGAAGTACAAGTTGGCAACATATAGAGACGGTCCCTACCCAACAGTGGGCTCACAGTCTAGAAGGAAGAGACAAGGGAGTGAGGCAGAGCTGATGCAGAAGGGAGTGGGGGATGAGGAAAAGTGGCATTCAGTTCACATCTCCCCATTTCTCAGGAACCTCCAGTATTAGCCCATCCACCTCCGATCAATTAACCAAAACTCCTTGTTGAGCGCTTAGTATGGTGCACTGCACACAATAAGCGCTCAATAAGTACGACTGATTGATGTGAGCCCACTGTTGGGTAGGGACCGTCTCTATATGTTGCCAACTTGTACTTCCCAAGCGCTTAGTACAGTGCTCTGCACACAGTAAGTGCTCAATAAATACGATTGATTGATTGAAGCGTACCCTGAAGCTTCTCTAAGGTGGGCTGAGATTCCGGATGACAGGAGGGGACTGAATCTTTTAGACTGTGAGCCCACTGTTGGGTAGGGACCGTCTCTATGTGTTGCCAACTTGTACTTCCCAAGCGCTTAGTCCAGTGCTCTGCACACAGTAAGCGCTCAATAAATACGATTGAATGAATGAATGAATATCCGTAATTTACTTATTTCTATTGACGTCCGTCTCCCCATCAGCCCACTGTTGCGTAGGGACCGTCTCTATATGTTGCCAACTTGGACTTCCCAAGCGCTTAGTCCAGTGCTCTGCACACAGTAAGCGCTCAATAAATACGATGGATTGAATCCGCTCTGGGGTTGGCCGAGGTCCGGGACAAGTTGGGAAACTCTCAGCTCCTCAAAGATGAGAGGTTTCAATTAGTGGCCCTGAGATGCCCAAACAAGCTCTTCGCCTGTGCTACGGGCCAGGGAAGCTCATTTACTCTTTTTCCGGGCTGGAATTCCCCCCACGGGGAGCTCACTTGACTTTCAATTAATCTGAAAGTTCAATGATTTTAATGGAGTGTTCTTGCCTCCTCGTTATGTTCGCATTTGGAGAAACTCCGCCGGGTAACGGGGATGAATTGTTCGCGCTGCTCTTCCCGAGGTGGAATCCTTTCCCAAATCAATCAATCAATCGTATTTATTGAGCGCTTACTGTGTGCAGAGCACTGGACTAAGCGCTTGGGAAGTCCAAGTGGGCAACATATAGAGACGGTCCCTATAATAATAATAATAATGATGATGATGGCATTTGTTAAGCGCTTACTATGTGCAAAGCACTGTTCTAAGCGCTGGGGGGACACAAGGTGATCGGGTTGTCCCACGGGGGGCTCACAGTCTTCATCCCCGTTTTACAGATGAGGGAACGGAGGCTCAGAGAAGTTAAGTGACTTGCCCAAGGTCACACAGCAGACATGTGGCAGAGCCGGGATTCGAACCCATGACCTCGGACTCCAAAGCCCGGGCTCATTCCACTGAGCCACGCTACCTACCCTACCCAACAGTGGGGTCACAGTCTAGAAGGGATCGTTTCCCAAATTAGAGAAGCAGCGTGGCCCAGCTGATAGAGCACGGGCCTCAGGGTCAGGGGGACCTGGGTTCTAATTTCGGCTCTGCCACACGTCTGCCGTACGACCTTGGGCGATCACTTCACTTTTCTTTGCCTCAGTTACCTCATCTGTAAAATGGGGATTAAGACTGTGAGCCCATGTGAGCCGGAATTGTGTACAACCCTGATGACGGATTATTTCCCTTCTCTCACCTGTCTACGTGTTTGGTTTTCTTCTCCGTCTCCCCCTTCTAGACTGTGAGCCCGTTGTTGGGGAGGGATCGTCTCTATATGTTGCCGACTTGGACTTCCCAAGCGCTTAGTACAGTGCCCTGCACACAGTAAGCGCTCAATAAATACGATTGAATGAATGAATGAATGAATGAATGACCTTGTATCTTGCTACTCTCATCATCATCAATCGTATTTATTGAGCGCTTACTATGTGCAGAGCACTGTACTAAGCGCTTGGGAAGTACAAATTGGCAACATCTAGAGACAGTCCCTACCCAACATTGGGCTCACAGTCTAAAAGGGGGAGACAGAGAACAAAACCAAACATACTAACAAAATAAAATAAATAGAATAGATATGTACAAGTAAAATAAATAAATAGAGTAATAAATAAATAAATAGAGTAATACACTCCTACTGTAACCCAGCCCGCACACTTCGCTCCTCTAAGAATAATGATAATAATAAATAGCAATAATTACGGTGCTTTTGAAGCACTTTCCATGTGCCAAGCACTGCTCGAAACACTGGGTAGATAAAGGTTAGTCAGGTTGGACACAGCCATTGTCCTACGTGGGGCTCACACTGTTAATCACCATTTCGCAGATGAAGTAACTGAGGTCTAGAGAAGTGAAGTGACTTGCCCAAGGTCACACAGCAGACAGGTGGCAGAGGTGGGATTAGAACGCATGACCTTCTGACTCCCAGAACCGTGATCTATCTGCTTAGCTATGCTGCTTCCCCACCGCCAGCTCATTTATAATAATAATAATGATGATGATTGCATTTATTAAGCGCTTACTATGTGCAAAGCACTGTTCTAAGCGCTGGAGAGGTTACAAGGGGATCAGGTTGTCCCACGTGGGGCTCACAGTCTTCATCCCCATTTTACAGATGAGGGAACTGAGGCCCAGAGAAGTGAAGTGACTTGCCCAAAGTCACACAGCTGACAAGTGGCAGAGGCGGGATTAGAACGCATGACCTTCTGACTCCCAGAACCGTGATCTATCCGCTTAGCTATGCTGCTTCCCCACCGCCAGCTCATTTATAATAATAATAATGATGATGATTGCATTTATTAAGTGCTTACTATGTGCAAAGCACTGTTCTAAGCGCTGGAGAGGTTACAAGGTGATCGGGATGTCCCACGTGGGGCTCACAGTCTTCATCCCCATTTTACAGATGAGGAAACTGAGGCCCAGAGAAGTGAAGTGACTTGCCCAAAGTCACACAGCTGACAAGTGGCAGAGGCGGGATTAGAACACATGACCTTCAGACTCCCAGTCGCATGATCTATCCGCTTAGCCATGCTGCTTCTCCACCTCCAGCTCGTTTATAATAATAATAATGATGATGGCATTTAAATTAAGTGCTTACTATGTGCAAAGCACTGTTGTAAGCGCTGGGGAGGATACAAGGTGATCGGGTTGTCCCACGTGGGGCTCACAGTCTTAATCACCATTTCACAGATGAAGTAACTGAGGCCCAGAGAAGGGAAGTGACTTGCCCAAAGTCACACAGCTGACAAGCGGCAGAGCTGGAATTTGAACCCATGACCTTCGACTCCTAAGCCCGGGCTCTTTCCACTGAACCACGCTGCTTCTCCACCTCCAGCTCGTTTATAAGAATAATGATGATGATGGCATTTGTTAAGGGCTATGTGCAAAGCACTGTTGTAAGTGCTGCGGAGGATACAAGGTGATGAGGTTGTCCCACGTGGGGCTCACAGTCTTCATCCCCATTTTACAGATGAGGGAACTGAGGCTCAGAGAAGTGAAGTGACTTGCCCAAAGTCACACAGCTGACAAGCGGCAGAGCCGGGATTTGAACCCATGACCTTTGACTCCTAAGCCCGGGCTCTTTCCACTGAACCACGCTGCTTCTTGCCACCAGCCTCTCGCCCACGCCTTCCTCTGGCCTGGAATGTCCTCCCTGTTCATATCCAACAGATGATGACTTGGGGATTTGTGCTTTGAGCTGGTGGTGGGTCTCTGGGAGGGGTGGGGTAATAATAATAATAATAATAATAATAATAATAATAATAGCATTTATTAAGCGCTTACTATGTGCAAAGCACTGTTCGAAGCGCTGGAGAGTTTACAAGGCGATCAGGTGGTCCCATGGGGGGTTCATAGTCTTCATCCCCATTTTACAGATGAGGGAACTGAGGCTCAGAGAAGTGAAGTGACTTGCCCAAAGTCACACAGCTGACAATAATAATAATAATAATAATGGCATTTATTAAGTGCTTACTATGTGCAAAACACTGTTCTAAGCGCTGGGGAGGTTATGAGGTGATCAGGTTGTCCCACGGGGGGGCCCACAGTCTTAATCCCCATTTTACAGTTGAGGTAACTGAGGGACAGAGAAGTGAAGTGACTTGCCCAAAGTCACACAACTGATAAGTGGCAGAGCTGGGATTTGAACCCATGACCTCTGACTCCAAAGCCCGGGCTCTTTCCACTGAGCCACGCTGCTTCTCGCCACCAACCCGCCTTCCTCTAGCCTGGAATGACCTCCCTGTTCATATCCAACAGATGATGACTTGGGGATTTGGGTTTTGAGCTGGTGGTGGGTCTCTGGGAGGGGTGGGGTGGTAATAATAATAATAATATTATTATTATTATTATTATTATTATTATTAATAATAATAATAATAGCATTTATTAAGAGCTATGTGCAAAGCACTGTTCTAAGCACTGGAGAGGTTACAAGGTGATCAGGTTGTCCCACGTGGGGCTTACAGTCTTAATCCCTATTTTCCAGATGAGGGAACTGAGGCCCAGAGAAGTGAAGTGACTTGCCCCAAGTCACACAGCTGACACTTGGTGGAGGCAAGATTTGAACCCATGACCTCTGACTCCAAAACCCGGGCTCTGTCCACTGAGCCATGGGTAAAGGATGACAGTCAGTCAGTCAGGCTGCTTCTGACTTACTGAGCACTCCCTGTGTGCAGAGCACCATAATAATAATAATAATAATGATGGCATTTGTTAAGCGCTTACAATGTGCAAAGCACTGTTCTAAGCGCTGGGGGGGGGATACAGTGTGATCAAGTTGTCCCACGTGGGGCTCACAGTCTTAATCCCCATTTTTACAGATGAGGTAACTGAGGCTCAGAGAAGCTAAGTGACTTGCCCAAGGTCACATAGCAGACATGTGGGGGAGCCGGGATTCGAACCCATGACCTCAGACTCCAAAGCCCGTGCCCTTTCCACTGAGCCACGCTGCTCCTTTACCATACGGAGCATATGGGAGATTACAGATTGTGGCGCAGTGGAGAGAGCCCAGGCTTGGGAGTCAGAGGTCATGGGTTCAAATCCCGGCTCCGCCACTTGTCGGCTGTGTGACTTTGGGCAACAGCGTGGCTCAGTGGAAAGAGCATGGGCTTTGGAGTCAGAGGCCATGGGTTCAAATTCCAGCTCCTCCACTTGTCAGCTGTGTGACTTTGGGCAAGTCACTTAACTTCTCTGTGCCTCAGTGACCTCATCTGTAAAATGGGGATTAAGACTGTGAGGCCCCCGTGGGACAACCTGATCACCTTGAAACCTCCCCAGTGCTTAGAACAGTGCTTTGCACATAGTAAGCGCTTAATAAATGCCATTATTATTAAAATAAGTCACTTAACTTCTCTATGCCTCAGTTCCCTCATCTGTAAAATGGGGATTAAGACTGTGAACCCCACTTGGGGCAACCTGATCACCTTGTATCCTCCCCAGAGCTTAGAACAGTGCTTTGCACATAGTAAGTGTTTAACAAATGCCATCATTATTATTATTATTATTGCAGATACAACAATAAACAGACCCATTCCCTGCCCTCTTACGGTTTAGAGGGGGAGACAAACACCAGCGCTTAGAACAGTGCTTTGCACATAGAAAGCGCTTAATAAATGCCGTTATTATTATTATTATTATTATTATTATTATTAATGCAGATAATTAAATTACAATTTAATTAAATTACATATATGTACATAAAGCCTTGTGGGGCTGGGAGAGGGGATGAATAAAGTCCAAGAGATGCAGAGAGAGAAGAGAATAGGGGGGCTTAGTTGGGGAAGGCCTCTTAGGGGAGATTTGCTTTTAATAAGGCTTTGAAGCAGAAAAGAGTCATTGTCTGTTGGATTTAATAATAATGGCATTTGTTAAGTGCTTACTATGTGCAAAGCACTGTGGGAATACAAGGCGATCAGGTTGTCCCACGTGGGGCTCACAGTCAATCCCCATTTAACAGATGAGGTAACTGAGGCTCAGAGAGGTTAAGTGACTTGCCCAAAATCACCCAGCTGACAACTGGCAGAGTCAGAATTTGAACCCAAGACCTCTGACTCCAAAGCCCGGGCTCTTTCCACTGAGCCACGCTGCTTCTCATAATAATATATAACTTGCCCAAAGTCACACAGCTGACAATCGGTGGAGCCGGGATTTGAACCCGTGACCTCTGACTCCAAAGCCCGGGCTCTTTCCACTGAACCACACTGCCTCTCTAAATCATGTTTCAGCCACAGCTTTCCCCCTTCGCCAATTTCAGCCACACCCCATCGTCCGTTAAGAACTCCACGACCACCACAAACTCTAAGCAGCGTGGCTCAGTGGAAAGAGCCCGGGCTTTGGAGGCCGAGGTCATGGGTTCAAATCCCGACTCCACCAATTGTCAGCTTTGTGACTTTAGGCAAGCCACAACTTCTCTGTGCCTCAATTCCCTCATCTGTAAAATGGGGGTGAGGACTGCGAGCCCCCCGTGGGACACCCTGATCACCTTGTAACCTCCCCAATGCTTAGAACAGTGCTTTGCATGCAGTAAGCGCTTAATAAATGCCATCATCATTATTATTATTATTATTAAAAAGCTCCCTCTCCCACCTTTCCGGGACTCATTCATTCATTCAATCGTATTTATTGAGCGCTTCCTGTGTGCAGAGCACTGTACTAAGCGCTTGGGAAGTCCAAATTGGCAACATCTAGAGACGGTCCCTACCTAACAGTGGGCTCACAGTCTAGAAGTGAGGTTGAGCCCGCTTTTAGGGCAACAGACTCTGTCTGTCCTCACTCGTACAGATCTATATTAATATTGCAATAAAAAAATCCCTTGTGCTATGCTGCTGCGACTTCCTTTTTTTTGGACTCAACACCAAATAATCAAGTCATAGTGTGTAATGACAGTAATCCTTCTGGGAAACTTGGAGGAGGGCCTGGGATGAGACGTGAGTCCCGTTCCAGCTTCAGGGGGAAGTGCCTGGCACTGGGAGTCAGAACACCTGGGTTCTTATCCTGCCCCTGCCTGATAATAATAATAATAATAGTAGTAATAATAATAGTAATAATAATAACAACAACAACAATAATAATATAATATAATATATAATATAATACAATACAATATAATATAATATAATATATGAAATATGATACAATATAATATAATATGATATCATATGATATAGCATAATATAATATAATAATATAATATAATATGATATAGTATAATATAATATAGTATAATATATAATATATAATATAATACAATATAATATAATATAATATAACATGACATAATATAATATAATGTAATAATATAATATAATAATATAATGTTATAATATAATATAATAATATAATATAATACAATACAATATAATATCATACAATGTAATATAATATAATATAATATAATATAATATAATATAATATAATATAATAATATAACACACTATTATATAATATACTATATATTATTATATTATTATTATATTACATATAGTATATTATATAATAGTACATTATATTATAGTATATTATATTATATTGCATGATATTATATTATATTATATATTATATCATATCATATTATATTATATTATATTATATTATATTATATTATATTATATTATATATTGTATTGTATTATAATAATTAGTACAGTGCTTCTAAGAAAGCTTAGAACAGTGCTTTGCACACAGTAAGCGCTTATATATTATATATTATAATAATATTATTATTATAAAATTATAATATTATTATTATCAAACTAGCCCACTTCCTCCCTTTAAAGCCCTACTGAGAGCTCACCTCCTCCAGGAGGCCTTCCCACACTGAGCCCCCCTTTTACCTCTCCTCCTCCCCATCCCCTCTCGCCCTACCCCCTTCCTCACCCCACAGCACTTGTGTATATTTGTACATATATATTACTCTATTTTATTAATGATGCGTCTGTATCTATAATTCTATTTATCTAGTTCGATGGTATTGACACCGTCTACTTCATCATCAATCATATTTATTGAGCGCTTACTGTGTGTACAGAGCACTGTACTAAGCGCTTGGGAAGTCTACTTGTTTTGTTTGGGTGTCTGTCTCCCCCTTCTAGACTGTGAGCCCGTTGTTGGGGTAGGGATTGTCTCTACCTGTTGCTGAATTGCACTTTCCAAGCGCTTAGCACAGCGCTCTGCACACAGTAAGCGCTCAATAACTACGATTGAATGAATGAATGAATTTGGAAAGAGATCCCTATGTGCCAGGCACTGTACTAAGCGCTGGGGTGGATACAAGCAAATCAAGATGGACACAGTCCCTGCCCCACGGGGGGCTCACAGTCTCCAACCCCATTTTCCAGGTGAGGTCACTGAGGCCTGGAGAAGTGAAGTGACTTGCCCAAGATCACACAGCAGGCAAGTGGCGGAGCCGGGATTAGAACTCATGACCATTTGACTCTTACGTCCGTGTTCTAGCCACGATGCCAGTACAGTGCTTTGCATCCAGGAAGTGCTCAGTACAGTGCTATGCATATAATAATAATAATAATGACATTTATTAAGCGCTTACTATGTGCTAAGCACTGTTCTAAGCACTGGGGAGGTTACAAGGTGATCAGGTTGTCCCACGGGGGGCTCAGAGTCTTCATCCCCATTTTACAGATGAGGTCACTGAGGCCCAGAGAAGTGAAGTGACTCGCCCAAAGTCACACAGCTGACAATTGGCAGAGTCATCATCATCAATCGTATTTATTGAGCGCTTACTGTGTGCAGAGCACTGTACTAAGCGCTTGGGAAGTACAAATTGGCAACATATAGAGACAGTCCCTACCGAACAGTGGGCTCACAGTCGGGATTCGAACCCATGACCTCTGACTCCAAAGCCCGGGCTCTTTCCACTGAGCCACGCTGCTTCCCCGGATGGTAAGTGCTCAGTAAATACGATTGAATTATTGAATGAATAGCCACCAGCATCAGCTTCTCAGCATAGTGTCCTCATCCAGGACTGGTGGTCATCATCATCATCATCATCATCAATCATATTTATTGAGCGCTTACTGTGTGCAGAGCACTGTACTAAGCGCTTGGGAAGTCCAAGTTGGCAACATATAGAGACGGTCCCTACCCAACAGCGGGCTCACAGTCTAGAAGGGGGAGACAGCAGTTCCGGCCGCCCTTCCCGGAGTCGTGAGAGGACGGCTGCTTTAATAATAATAATAATAATAATAATAATAATAATGTTATTTGTTAAGCGCTTACTATGTGCCAAGCACTGTCCTAAGCGCTGGGAAGATACAAGGTGATCAGGTTGTCCCACGTGGGGCTCACAATCTTCATCCCCATTTTCCAGATGAGGGAACTGAGGCCCAGAGAAGTGAAGTGACTTGCCCAAAGTCACCCAGCTGACAATTAGCGGAGCCGGGATTTGAACCCATGACTTCTGCCTCCAAAGCCCGGGCTCTTCCCACTGAGCCATGCTGCTTCATCTGAGGAAGAACTCCGAGCTGAGACGCTCCGTGACAGTGGGACTCCCAGCTCTGAGAGGAAAACTGTTTTGAGAAGAAAAGAAAGAAAAAAAAACCGATTGATTTAAAGTACTCTAATAATAATGATGATGATAGTTATTTGTTAAGCGCTTACTATGTGCCAAGCACAGTTCTTAGTGCTGGGATAGATACAAGGTGATCACGTCCCACGTGGGGCTCACAAAAAGAGCCCGGGCTTTGGAGTCAGAGGTCATGGGTTCAAATCCCGGCTCCGCCACTTGTCAGCTGTGTGACTTTGGGCAAGTTACTTGACTTCTCTGGGCCTCAGTTCCCTCATCTGTAAAATGGGGATGAAGACTGTGAGCCCCTTGTGGGACAACCCGATCACTTTGTATCCTCCCCAGCGCTTAGAACAGTGCTTTGCACATAGTGAGCGCTTAATAAATGTCATTATTATTATTATTATGCATCCCCATTATACAGATGAGGTAACTGAGGCACAGGGAAGTGAGGGAAGGCAAAAGAAGCAGCGTGGCTCAGTGGAAAGAGCCCGGGTTTTGGAGTCAGAGGTCATGGGTTCAAATCCCGGCTCTGCCAGTTGTCAGCTGTGTGACTTTGGGCAAGTCACTTCACTTCTCTGGGCCTCAGTTCCTTCATCTGTAAAATGGGGGTGAAGACTGTGAGCCCCCCATGAGACAACCTGATCGCCTTGTAACCTCCCCAGCGCTTAGAACAGTGCTTTGCACATAGTAAGCGCTTAATAAGTGTTATCATTATGTTTGTACATATTTATTACTCTATTTATTTTACTTGTACATATCTATTCTATTTTATTTTGTAGTATGGTTGGTATTATTTGGTATTATTCCTGTATATATGTATATATGTTTGTACATATTTATTACTCTATTTATTTATTTATTTTACTTGTACATATCTATTCTATTTTATTTTGTAGTATGTTTGGTTTTGTTTCCCCCTTTTAGACTGTGAGCCCACTGTTGGGTAGGGACTGTCTCCATATGTTGCCAATTTGTACTTCCCAAGCGCTTAGTACAGTGCTCTGCACACAGTAAGCGCTCAATAAATACGATTGATGATGATGATGATGATGATTAAGTGACTCGCCCAACATCACACAGCTGAGAAGTGGAGGAGCGGGGATTAGAACCCATGACCTCTGACTCCCAAGCTGGGGCTCTTTCCACTAAACCATGCTGCTCTTCTAGACTGTGAGCCCACTGTTGGGTAGGGACCGTCTCCACATGTTGCCAACTTGTACTTCCCAAGCGCTTAGTACAGTGCTCTGCACACAGTAAGCGCTCAGTAAATACGATTGATTGATTGATTGATTGATTCTCCAAGTTTCTCAGTCTTCTAGACTGTGAGCCCACTGTTGGGTAGGGACCGTCTCTATATGTTGCCAACTTGGACTTCCCAAGCGCTTAGTACAGTGCTCTGCACACAGTAAGCGCTCAATAAATACGATTGAATGAATGAATGAAGTTACCAGCCCCAAATGTCTGCCCCTCCAGCTCAACAAATCGACTCTGTGAAGAAGACATACTACGGCAGTGAAAACAGAACCGCACCGGCGCAGCCCAGGCCTGGGAATCAAAAGGTCATGGGTTCTAATCCCGCCTCCGCACCTTGCCTGCTGTGTGACCTTGGGCAAGTCGCTTCACTCCTCTGGGCCTCAGTTCCCTCATCTGCAAAATGGGGACTTAGGCCGGGAGCCCCACGTGGGGCAGAAGCAGCGTGGCTTTGCGGAGAGAGCCCGGGCTTGGGAGTCAGAGGTCCTGGGTTCTAATCCTGGCTCCGCCACTCGTCAGCTGTGTGACTTTGGGCAAGTCACTTCACCTCTCTGGGCCTCAGTCACCTCATCTGGAAAATGGGGATTAGGACTGGGAGCCCCATGTGGGACAACTTGATTACCTTGTATCTACCCCAGGGCTTAGAACAGTGCTTGGCACATAGTAAGTGCTTAACAAATACCATCATCATCATCATCATCATTTGTCCTGATTTGCTTGTGTCCACCTCAGTGCTTAAAATAGTGCCTGGCATGTACTAAGCACTTAACAACTATTATTATTATTATTATTATCATTATTATTATTATTATTATTATTATTATTATTATTATTATTATTATTATTATTATATTATTATTATATTGTTATTATTGTTGTTGTTATGTTATTGTTGTTATTTTATTATTATTATTATTATTATTATTATTATTATTATTATTGTTACCCCAATCTTTTAAGCAGTTCTTCTCCACCTCTCTAGACTGTAAACTGTCTGTGGCCAGCGATTGTGTCTACCAACTCTGTCATATTGGACTCTTACGAGCGCTCAGTACAGTGCTCTGCACATAGTAAGCGCTCAATAAATACCACTGATTGATTCTTTCCTGACACCAACAGTGCCAATCTACTACCCTTCTCTCTCCACAGTCTACTATATGTGGAGAACTGTACTGAGCACTTGGAAGAGTACAATAGGGTTGGTAGACAAGAGTGGAAAGAGCCCGGGCTTTGGAGTCAGAGGTCATGGGTTCAAATCCTGGCTCCCCCACTTGTCAGCCGTATGACTCTGGGCAAGTCACTTCAATCAATCAATCAATAGTATTTATTGAGCGCTTACTGTGTGCAGAGCACTGGACTTCACTTAGATACTTCACTTCTCTGTGCTTCAGTTACCTTATCTGTAAAATGGGGATTAATAATAATAATAATAATGATATTTGTTAAGCGCTTACTATGTGCAAAGCACTGTTGTAAGCACTGGGGCGGTTACAAGGCGATCAGATTGTCCCCCAGGGGGCCCACAGTCTTCATCCCCATTTTCCAGATGACGTAACTGAGGCCCAGAGAAGTGAAGTGACTTGCCCAAAGTCACACAGCTGACAGTTGGCGGAGCCGAGATTTGAACCCATGACCTCTGTCTCCAAAGCCCAGGCTCTTTGATCAACCTGATCACCTTCTATCCTCCCCGGGGCTTAGAACAGTGCTTTGCGCATAGTAAGCACTTGACAAATGCCATTATTATTATTATCAGCACTTAGAACAGTGCTTTGCACATAGTAAGCGCTTAGTATGTTGATGGTATTAATGCCTGTCTACTTGTTTTGTTGTCTGTCCCCCCTTTTAGACTGTGAGCCCATTGTGGGGTCGTGGGTTCAAATCCTGACTCCGCCAATTGTCAGCTGGGTGACTTTGGGCCCTCCCCAGCGCTTAGAACGGTGCTTTGCACATATTAAGTGCTTAATAAATGCCATTATTATTCCTGTATATATGTATATATGTTTGTACATATTTATTACTCTATCTATTTATTTTACTTGTACATATCTATTCTATTTATTTTATTTTGTTAGTATGTTTGGTTTTGTTCTCTGTCTCCCCCTTTTAGACTGTGAGCCCACTGTTGGGTAGGGACTGTCTCTAGATGTTGCCAAATTGTACTTCCCAAGCACTTAGTACAGTGCTCTGCACACAGTAAGCGCTCAATAAATACGATTGATGATGATGATGATGATTGTTGGGTGGGGACCATCTGTATATGTTGCCAATTTGTACTTCCCAAGGGCTTAGTACAGCGCTCTGCACACAGTAAGCGCTCAATAAATATGAATGAATGAATGAATGAATAAATGCCATTATTATTATTATGTGGCAGAGCCAGGATGAGAACCGAAGTCCTTCTGACTCCTAGCCCTGGGGTCTGGCCACTGGGCCGCACTGCTTCTAGTCAAGGCAAGTCGCTTCACTTCTTTGGGCCTCGTTTGCTTCATCTGTAAAATGGGGATGAAATTCCTGTTCTCTCTCCCCTTTAGACCGTGAGCCCCGTGTTGGACGGGAACCACGTCCGACCTGCTTATCTTGTATCTACCCAGTTCATTTGTGCAGTGCTTGTCTCTTAATAATGATAATAATAATGATGGCATTTGTTAAGCACTTACTACATCCCAGGCACTGTAATAATAATGATGGCATTGATTAATCGCTTACTATGTACAAAGCACCATTCTAAGCACTGGGGACCATACGTAAGTAACCATCTGAGGCCTTGTTGGCTTTAAGTGCCTGTATATATGTATATACCTGTATCTGTGCATATATATTTGTACGTATTTATTACTCTATTTATTTATTTTATTTGTACATATTTATTCTATTTATTTTATTTTGTTAATATGCTTCGTTCTTTTGTCTGTCTCCCCCTTCTAGACTGTGAGCCCGCTGTTGGGTAGCGACCCCACTGTTGGGTAGGGACCGTCTCTATATGTTGCCAACTTGTACTTCCCAAGCGCTTAGTCCAGTGCCCTGCACACGGTAAGCACTCAATAAATATGATTGAATGAATGAATACGTTGCCAACTTGTACTTCCCAAGCGCTTAATACAGTGCTCTGCACACGGTAAGCGCTCAATAAATACGATTGAATGAATGAATGAATTTATCCTCCCCCTCCCCATCCCCCCCACTTTACCTCCTTCCCCTCCCCACAGCACCTGTATAATGTTTGTACGTATTTATTACTCTATTTAGTTATTTTATTTGTACATATTCATTCTGTTTATTTTATTTTCTTAATATGTTTTGTTGTCTGTCTCCCCCTTCTAGACTGTGAGCCCCCTGTTGTGTAGGGACCGTCTCCAGATGTTGCCAACTTGTACTTCCCAAGCGCTTAGTCCGGTGCTCTGCACACAGTAAGCGCTCAATAAATATGATTGAATGAATGAATGAAAATAAATACAATTGAATCAATCAATCAATCATATTGAATGAATGCGATGAATGAATCGTATTGAATGAATAATAATAATAATAATAATGGCATTTATTAAGTGCTTACTATGTGCAAAGCACTGCTCTAAGCGCTGGGGAGGGTCATCCCACATGGGGCTCACAGTCTTAATCCCCATTTTACACATGAGGGAACTGAGGCAGAGAGAAGTGAAGTGACTTGCCCAAAGTCACACAGCTGACAAAATGAATGAATGAATGCATGGCTGGAAGGGGAAAGGGGAGCACTGGGGTGGATACAACCGATTTGTATCCCAGTCCCTGTCTCACGTGGGACTCACTGCCTCAATCCCCATTTTCCAGATGAGGTCACCAAGGCCCAGAGACGTGAAGCGACTTCCCCAAGGACACACAGCGGAGCGGCGATTAGAACCCACGACCTTCTGACTCCCACCAGGCCGTGCTGCTTCCCAAGCTGCTCCTAAAAAGCGCCTGACAAATACCCCGGTTTTTGGTTTTCGGTGCGATTGCGGGAGGCTGAACCCACTCCTCTTTTCTCCCCGCAGGAGAGAGAGCCCTCCCTGCCTTGCCTCATTACTCGCTTCCCTGGAACTTCTCAAGAGCCTTGCAGGAAATTCTATTTCTGTCTCTGGTGTTCGGGTAATGTATGGATTTTTAAGGATGTCATTATCATCATCACCTCTCGCCTGCCCTCGCCTGCGATGCTAAATTGAGGCGGGAAATGCACGATCACAGAGGAGAGGGAGGCACCTCTCCTCTCCCTTCTCTGTCTCTCATCCCACCCCCAGCTCCATCGGCAAATGAACCCCCCCGCATCCTTCCCTTCTGGCCTTCGGGCCCTAGTAAATCCAGCCCGGGCTTCATTCATTCAATCATATTTATTGAGCGCTTCCTGTGTGCAGAGCGCTGGACTAAGCGCTTGGGAAGTCCAAGTTGGCAGCATCCAGAGATGGTCCCTACCCAACAGTGGGCTCACAGTCTAGAAGGGATCGTTTCCCAAATTAGAGAAGCAGCGTGGCCCAGCTGATAGAGCACGGGCCTCGGGGTCAGGAGGACCTGGGTTCTAATTTTAGCTCTGCCACGCACCCGCCGTACGACTTCACTTTTCTTTGCCTCAGTTACCTCATCTGTAAAATGGGGATTAAGACTGTGAGCCCATGTGAGCAGGAATTGTGTACAACCCTGATGATCTTGTATCTTGCTACGCTCTCTCATTCATTCATTCATTCATTCAATCGTATTTATTGAGCGCTTACTGTGTGCAGAGCACTGGACTAAGCACTTGGGAAGTCCATGTTGGCAACATCTAGAGATGGTCCCTACCCAACAGTGGGCTCACAGTCTAGAAGGCGGAGACAGACAACCAAACAAAACACATACATGTACAAATAAAATAAATGGAGTAATAGATACATACAAACATATACAGGTGCTGTGGGGAGGTAGGGCGGGGTGATGGGGAGGAGGAGAAGAAAAAGGGGGTTCAATCTGGGAAGGCCTCCTGGAGGAGGTGAGCGCTCAGTAGGGCTTTGGTCAGATCCCAAACTAGAACCCAGGCATCGTGACACCCTAGCCTGGGTTTTGCCTGCTGCGGATCCAGGGGAGAAGGATCGATCTGGGTTTTAGTCCCAGCTCTGGGAGTCAGGATACCTGGGTTCCAGCCCCATTCATTCATTCATTCATATCGTATTTATTGAGCACTTACTGTGTGCAGAGCACTGGACTAAGTGCTTGGGAAGTCCAAGTTGGCAACAACTAGAGACGGTCCCTACCCAACAGCGGGCTCACAGTCTAGAAGGGGGAGACAGAGAACAAAACAAAACATGAACAAAATAAAATAAATAGAATAAATATGTACAAATAAAATAAATAAAAAAATAGAGTAATAGCCCCAGCTCTGCCTGTTGAAGGTCCAGTGGAAAAGACTCAGCTCTGGGAATCAGGATGCCTGGGTTCTAGTCTAGTCTGCCCTCTGATTCCTAGGCCTGGGCTCTTTGCATTAATAATAATAATAATGATAGCATTTATTAAGCGCTTACTGTGTGCAAAGCACCGTTCTAAGCACTGGGGAGGTTACAAGGTGATCAGGTTGTCCCACGGGGGGGCTCCCAGTCTTAATCCCCATTTTCCAGATGAGGTAACTGAGGCCCAGAGAAGTGAAGTGACTTGCCCCAAGTCACACAGCTGGCAATCGGCAGAGCCGGGATTTGAACCCCTGACCTCGGACTCCAAAGCCCGGGCTCTTTCCACTGAGCCACGCTGCTTCTCTCAAAGCATTCCTCAGAGCATTAGGCTGCTCTGCTTCTTTATTCCAACATTATCATGGAAGTGGAATGAAAAGACCCTCTCAGGATGGCACCTGTAGAGTTTCCAGTCCTCTACCAGTCTCGGCTACGGGAGGGAGAGTCAAGGAGAGGCCTACCCATTCCGTTCCTAGCTTGGACAGTGGCTAGCGAGTGGAAGGCAATCCGCTACAAATCCAAACTTCCCTGGGCTGGAAGCAATGGTAAACCACTTCTGCATTTTTACCAAGAAAACTCTGTGGATCCACTAATAATAATAATGATGGCATTTATTAAGCACTTACTATGTGCAAAGCACCGTTCTAAGCACTGGGGAGGTTACAAGGTGATCAGGTTGTCCCATGGGGGGGGGTCCCAGTCTTAATCCCCATTTTCCAGGTGAGGTAACTGAGGCCCTGAGAAGTGAAGTAGCTTGCCCAAAGTCACACAGCTGACAAGTGGCGGAGCCGGGATTTGAACCCATGACCTCTGACTCCAAAACCCGGGCTCTTTCCACTGAGCCACTCTGCTTCTCTGTGTTCACTACCTGCTTTACTACCTGGATGATTGCGGGTGGAGGCGGGGCGTTCTGGAAGAGATGAGTCAGAGGTCATGGGTTCAAATCCCGGCTCCGCCAGTCGTCAGCTGTGTGACCTTGGGCAAATCACTTCACTTCTCTGTGCCTCTGTTACCCTATCTGTAAAATGGGGATTAAGACTTTGAGCCCCCCGTGGGACAACCTGCTCACCTTGTAACCTCCCCAGCGCTTAGAACATTCATTCATTCATTCATTCATTCATTCATTCAGTAAGCGCTCAATAAATATGATTGAATGAATCATTCATTCGTTCATTCATTGATTCATTCAATCATATTTATTGAGCACTTACTGTGTGCAGTGCACTGGACTAAGCACTTAGGAAGTCCAAGTTGGCAACAACTAGAGACGGTCCCTACCCAACAGTGGGCTCACAGTCTAGAAGGGGGAGACAGACAACAAAACAAAACATATTAACAACATAAAATAAATAGAATAAATGTGTACAAATAAAATAAATAAATAGAGTAATAAATCCGTACAAACGTATATACATATATACAGGTGCTGTGGGGAGGGGAAGGAGGTAAGGCGGGGGGGGATGGGGAAGGAGGCAGGGGGGATGGGGAGAGCAGTGTTTTGCACATAGTAAGGGCTTAATAAATGCCTTTATTATTATTATTATTATCATTATTATTATTATTATTATGTGTCCATGGAGTCGCTATGGGTCGGAGACAACTTGACAGTATAAGACAAGAATGAAAAGACAACAGACTCCCGCAAAAAGGAAAAGAACCAGGAGACGGGAAGACTAAAGTTGCTGCAGTGAGTTCTTGCCGTCACAACTCCAGGAGAAGAGATGCCAGAAACGGAGGTTTCGGGAAAAAATTCCACAGAGAGCTAGGAATATTGGCTCGCCCTTTTCATTTCCCACAGTTGCTCTCTCTCCCTCTCTCATTTCTCTCTGATTGACTGAACTCAGCCCTTCGTAGCCGGCCTCGCTGGGGAAAATCGGGTGATTCACGTCCATTTCTGACAGGAAATTTGCCGGTAGGTAGGAAAACAAGGTTTTTTATTCTGCTGAGAGGAATGAGGCAGAACTCCGTTCAGACAGAGCTTGGAATTGTGGACAGGGAAGGTATCTGCCAACTCTGATGTATAGTACTCTCCCAAGCGCTTAGTACAGTCTTCTAGACTGTGAGCCCGCTGCTGGGTAGGGACCATCTCTATATGTTGCCAAATTGTACTTCCCAAGTGCTTAGTACAGTGCTCTGCACATAGTAAGCGCTCAATAAATACGATTGAATGAATAAATACAGCCAGGAAGGAAAACTCTGGCATCAGAAAAGCAGCATGGCCTAGTGGATGGAGCCCGGGCCTGGGAATCAGAAGGACCTGGGTTCTAATCCCGCCCTTACCACTTGTCTGCTGTGTGACCTTGGGCAAGTCACTCACTTCTCTTTTCTGTGCCTCAGTTCCCTCATCTGTAAAATGGGGATTGAGACTATGAGCCTCATGAGGGACAGGGACTGTGTCCAACCCAATTTGCTTATATCCACCCCAGTACATAGTACAGTTCCTGGCACACAGTAAACACTTATTTTTGTACATATTTATTACTCTATTTTATTTGCACGTATTTATGCTATTTATTTTATTTTGTTAATATGTTTTGTTTTGTTGTCTGTCTCCCCCTTCTAGACTGTGAGCCCACTGTTGGGTAGGGACCGTCTCTATATGTTGCCAACTTGGACATCCCAAGTGCTTAGTACAGTGCTCTGCACACAGGAAGCGCTCAATAAATACGGTTGAATGAAGGAATGAATTAACAAATGCCACAATCAATAATAGATTTAGGGTGAGGTTGGTGTTCGTTTCTACCATCCAAACCTGGCCCAGATCGACTCGGTTCTGTGCTAATCTTCTAGACTGTGAGCCCGCTGTTGGGTAGGGACCGTCTCTAGATGTTGCCAACTTGTACTTCCCAAGCGCTTAGTACAGTGCTCTGCACACAGTAAGTGCTCAATAAATATGATTGATTGTTTGAATGATTGACTGAAAACCCAGGCCACCCGTAGGACTGCGCTTTGGGAAAATTAAAAATCACTGGACCCATTCAAGGAGGTAGCTGTCCGGCCATCCATCCGTCTGTGCGTCCAACCGTGGGGTCCCCCTGCCCCCGCTTTTTGTGGAAACGGAAGGCTTTCCTCTCCTCGGACGGAAAATCAGCTGGATTCCCTGCAGCGGGTTTTTAGAGAAAAGAGAGAGGAGCAAACGGCCATTAATTGCATGGGAAATGTTTCCTTTGGCTGAGGACTTGGATCCAACAGAGAATCACGGCAGGCAAGCGTTGCTTTAGAAGTAGGGAGAGCTTGGGATTAATGTGGGGAGGCTGGATAAATACCAGAATCTCTAAACTGTGACTATGAACCCACTGTTGGGTAGGGACCGCCTCTACATATTGCCAACTTGTACTTCCCAAGCGCTTAGTATAGTGCTCTGTGCACAGTAAGCGCTCAATAAATACGATTGATTGATTGATTGAGATCATTGTGGGGAGGGGAGGGGAAAGGAGAGCAGCGTGACTTAGTGGTTAGAGCTTGGGCTGGGAGTCAGAAGGACCTGGGTTCTAACCCTGGCTCCATCACTTAATAATAATAATTGCGGTATTTGTTAAGCACTTACTATGTGCCAGGCACTGTACTCAGCGCTGCGGTGGATCCAAGCAAATTGGGTTGGACACAGTCCCTGTCCCTTGCGGGGCTCACAGTCTCCATCCCATTTTAGAGATGAGGTGACTGAGGCAGAGAGAAGTGAAGACTGAGCCCACGGTTGGGTAGGGACCGTCTCTATATGTTGCCAACTTGTACTTCCCAAGCGCTTAGTACGGTGCTCTGCACACAGTAAGCGCTCAATAAATACGAGTGATGATGATGATGATGATGAGCCCCCCCAAAATGGGACAACCTGATCACCTTGTAACCTCCCCCAATGCTTAGTCCAGTAAGAAATACCATTATTATTATTATTATTATTATTATTATTATTATTATTATTATTATTATTATTATTATTAAATGCCATCATTATTATGATTAGCAAAAATTCCTCACCATTGGTCCATCCCCTGGCCCCCTCCTACCTCACCTCCTTTCTCTCCTTCTCCAACCCAGCCCGCACCCTCCACTCCTCTGGTGCCACTAACCTTCTCAATGGGCCTCCATCTCATCTGCCTCGGTGCCAACCCCTGGCCCCTGTCCTGCCTCTGGCCTGGAGTGCCCTCCTGCCTCAAATCCCACCGACAGTGACTCTCCATTCATTCATTCATTCATTCAATCACATTTATTGAGCGCTTACTGTGTGCAGAGCACTGGACTAAGCGCTTGGGAAGTCCAAGTCGGCAACATCTAGAGACGGTCCCTACCCAACAGCGGGCTCACAGTCTAGAAGGGGGAGACAGACAGCAAAACAAAACATATTTAAAAATAAAATAAATAGAATAAATATGTACAAGTAAAATAAATAAATAGAGTAATAAATACCCGTTCAAAGCCTTATTGAAGGCCCATCTCCTCCAAGAGGCCTTCCCAGACTTCCCCACAGTTTTCCTCATCTCCCCCTCCCTTCTGAGTCGCCCTGACTTCCTCCCTTGGCTCTTCTCCCCTCCCAGCCCCACATTCATTCATTCAATCATATTTATTGAGCGCTTACTGTGTGCAGAGCACTGGACTAAGCGCTTGGGAAGTACAAGTCGGCAACATCTAGAGACTGTCCCTACCCAACAACGGGCTCACAGTCTAGAAGGGGGAGACGGACAATGAAACAAAACATGGAGAGAGGTGTCAAAATCATCAGAATAAATAGAATTATAGCTATAGGCACATCATTAACAAAATAAATAGAATAGTAAATCTGTACACAAGTAAAATAAATAGAATAATAAATCTTTACAAACATATATACAGTTGCTGTGGGGAGGGGAAGGAGGTAGGAGAGGAAAAAAGGGGGCTCAGCGTGGGAAGGCCTCCTGGAGGAGGTGAGCTCTCAGTAGGGCTTTGAAGGGAGGAAGAGAGATAGCTTGGCGGATGTGCGGAGGGAGCGTATCTCTCATTTTATTTATTTTTAATCTAGACTGTGAACTCATTGTGGACAGGGAATGTGGCTGTTCAGTGTTGTACTTTCCCAAGCACTTAGTACAGCGGTCTGCACACAGGAAGCGCTTAATAAATACGACTGAATGAATGAACAAAATGCGGCTTTGTAGTGGCGGGGCAGCAGGGAAATAAGTCTGGGCCGCTAGAGGATGATATTTGGCATTTTCTTCCTCTTTTCCCACTAAATCAATGCTAGTGACCATCCTTAAGGGCAGGGACCATGTCGGCTAACTCTGCGGGACTCTCCCAAGTGCTCAGTACAGAGCTCTGATCACAATACACTGTCAGTTCCTTGAGGGCAGTGATCATGTCCTGTGCTTCCAATGTGCTTCCAATGAAGGACAGCTTCTTCCAGTCTTCTAGACTGTAAGCCCGTTGTTGGGTAGGGACCGTCTCTATATGTTGACGATTTGTACCTCCCAAGCGCTTAGTATAGTGCTCTGTACACAGAACTTAGAACTTTTTCTAATAAGAACTTATTCTAAGTTCCAGCACTTAGAACAGTGCTTTGCACATAGTAAGCACTTAACAGATACCATCATCATCATTATCATCACAGTAAGTGCTCAATAAACTTGACACCTGTCCACATGTTTTGTTTTGTTGTCTGTCTTCCCCTTCTAGACTGTGAGCCTGTTGTTGAATAGGAACCGTCTCTACATGTTGCCAACTGGCACTTCCCAAGCGCTTAGTACAGTGCTCTGCACACAGTAAGCGCTCAATAAAGAATGAATAAATATGATTGAATGAATGAATAATAATAATAATAATTGTGGTATCTGTTAAACACATACTATGTGCCAAACACTGTGCTAAGCGCTGGGGTAGATACAAGATAATCAGATCAGGCTTAGTCCCTGCCCCCCCCCCCACCACAGGCTCAAGGTCCAAGAAGGAAGGAGAGCAGGGTTCTTAATCCCCATCTACAGGTGAGGAAACTGAGGCTTAGGGAGGTTAAATGACATGGCTAAGGTCACACAGGAGGCCAGTGGTGGAGCAGGGATTAGAATAACGATAATAGTATCTGTTAAGCAGATACCCCCTCCTCCCGCTCTCCATCCCCTCTGCCTTACCTCCTTCGCTTCCCCACAGCACCTGTATATATGTATATATGTTTGTATGGATTTATTACTCTATTTATTTTACTTGTACATATCTATTCTATTTATTTTATTTTGATAATATGTTTTGTTTTGTTCTCTGTCTCCCCCTTCTAGACTGTGAGCCCACTGTTGGGTAGGGACCGTCTCTAGGTGTTGCCAACTTGTACCTCCCAAGCGCTTAATCCAGTGCTCTGCGCACAGTAAGCGCTCAATAAATACGATTGATTGATTGATTGATTAGGCACTTACTATGTGTCAAGCAATGTGCACAGAACTGGGGTAGATGCAAAATAATCAGGTCGGATACAGTCCCTGACTCACACAGGGTTCACAGTCTTAATCTCCAGTTTGCAGATGAGGGAAGGGAAGCCCAGAGAAGTGAAGCGCCTTGCCCAAGGTCACACAACGGACAAGCGGCAGAGCCGGGATTAGAACCCAGGTCCTCTGACTCCGAAGCCCCTGATCTTTCCACTCGGTGTCCGTGATGAAGCCAGGGAGATGCCCAGCTCCCGGGATGGCATCCCCTGCCTCTGAACAGAGCACAGGTTAGCTTAGAACAGTGCTTAGAACAGTGCTCTGCACATAGTAAGCGCTTAATAAATGCCATTATTTATTTATTTATTTTTTAAAGGTTGGGGTGCCCAGAAATGCCCAGCAAACACCATCACAATCAACGACGCCTGTCCCGTCCGGCCTTCAGCCCTGACCGAACCCTTGTCTCCTTTCCTCCCACTTTCTTCTTCATCGCCCTGACTTACTCCTTTTCTTCCTCTCACCTCTCAGCTTATGTCCATTTATTTATCTCTTTTCATGTCTGTCTCCCCCCCTAGACTGTCAGCTCCTTGTGGGCCGGGAATATGTCTGTTATCGTGTTCTAATGTGCTCTTCTAAGCACTTAGTCCAGTGCTCCGGGCACAGTAAGCACTTAAGTGCTCCCTCCTCCCCCCCTCATCCCCCCCCGCCTTACCTCCTTCTCCTCCCCACAGCACCTGTATATATGTATATATGTTTGTACGTATTTATTACTCTATTTTATTTGTACATATTTATTCTATTTATTGTATTTTGTTAATAGGTTTTGTTTTGTTCTCTGTTTCCCCCTTCTAGACTGTGAGCCCACTGTTGGGTAGGGACTGTCTCTATATGTTGCCAACTTGTACTTCCCAAGTGCTTAGTACAGTGTTCTGCACACAGTAAGTGCTCAAGAAATACGATTGAATGAATGAATGAATGAATGAATGAATGAATAATACGATTGATGGACTGACCGACTGATTGGTTGGGTCACAAGCAGTCTCAGACACAGTGGCAAAGGCGATAATAATTATAATGATGGCATTTATTAGGCACTTACTATGTGCAAAGCACTGTTCTAAGCGCTGGGGAGGTTACAAGGCAATCAGGTTGTCCCACAGGGTGCTCACAGTCTTAATCCCCATTTTACAGATGAGGTAACTGAGGCCTAGAGAAGTGAAGTGACTTGCCCAAAGTCACACAGCTGGCAATTGTCAGAGCCGGTGATCCAACGACCAGAGGAAAAACTCCTGCCCCTCAAACTCCTCCGACCAAGGGATTAACTCCAGGCAAGGTATTGTTCTCAGCAGCAGCAGCAGCAGGATCGTTATTATTATTGTTATTACAATCTGCAGGTGTCACCATGGAGACGGGGGGGGGGGGGGAGAGAAGTGGTCACCATGACAACTTTGTGCCTATGACGTCTGGAGGAGCCAAGTGAGGTGTGTGTGGCTCTGAGCTGTGAAGCCCTCTGTTAGGATACAGTTTCCCATAGCCCGGCAGACGGAGGGCCTTCATTCCATCACAGGCGGTGAAATACTGGGTGAGAGAGACAGAGAAAGAAAGACAGAGACTGAGAGACTGAGAGACAGAGACAGAGAGAGGGGTAAAGGGAGAGGGAGAGAAGAAGAAGGAGAGAGGGAGAGGGAGAGAGAGAGATGGAGAGGCACACAAAGAGAGGAAGAGAGAGACTGAGAGGGAGGGAGAGAGAGACTGAGAGGGAGAGGAGGAGAGGGAGAGAGAGAGAAGGAGGGAGAGAGACCGAGAGGGGAGAGGGAGAGAGGGAGGGAGAGAGGCTAAGAGAGGGAGAGAGAGAAGCTGAGAGAAGAGGAGGGAGAGGAGAGGGAGAGAGACAGAGAGGGAGAGGGAGGGAGAGAAGCTGAGAGAAACAGAGGGAGAGGAGAATGAGAGAGACAGAGGGAGAGAGAGGGAGAGAAGCTGAGAAGTAGAGGGAGAGGAGAGGGAGAGAGACAGGGAGAAAGAGGGAGAGAGAGACTGAGAGAAGGAGAGGGAGAGAAAGAGAGGGAAAGAGACAGAAAGAGGGAGAGAGAGGGAGGGAGGAAAGGGGAGAGAGACTGAGTGAAGAAGAGAAGGAGGGAGACAGAGCGAGGGAAAGAGACTGAGAGGAGAGGGAGAGGAGGAGAGGGGCAGAGACAGAGAGGGAAGGAGAGAAAGCGAGGGAGAGACACAGAGGGGGAGGGAAAGAGGGAGCAGCACAGAGAAAGGGAGGGTGAAAGAAACTGAGAAGGGGTGGAGAGGGAGAGACTGAGAGAAAGAGAGGGAGAGGGAGAGACAGAGACAGAGAGAGGGGGAAAGGGAGAGGGAGAGGAGAAGAAGGAGAGAGGGAGAGGCACACAGAGGGAGAGAGAGACTGAGAGGGAGAGGAGGAGAGGGAGAGAGAGACAGAGAGGGAGAGGAAGGGAGGGAGAGGGAGGGAGAGAGACTGAGAGGGGAGAGGAAGAGAGGGAGGGAGAGAGGCTGAGAGAGGGAGAGAGATAGGGAGGGAGGGAGGGAGAGACTGAGAGAAAGAGAGGGAGAGGAGGAGAGGGAGAAAAATAGAGAAGGAGAGAGGGGGGAGGGAAAGAGAGACAGAGAAGTAGAGGGAGTGGAGGAGAGGGAGGGAGACAGAGAGAGAGGGGGAGGGAGAGAGACAAGAAGGAGAGGGAGAGGAGAGGGAGGGTGACAAACAGATTAGAGATTAAGAGACAGAGAGAGGGAGAGAGAGAGAGGAGGCTAGGGATGGAGAGACAGATAAGTGGAGAGAGGGACAGAAAGTGAGTGAAAGACAGAGAAACAGAAAGAGAGGGAGAGGCACACAGAGAGAGGGATAGAGAGACAGAGAGGGGGATAGAGATGGAGAGACAGAGAGGGACAGAGAGATGGAAAGAAATGGAGAGAGATAGAGAGATAGAAAGAGAGGGAGAGAGGTAGAAAGAGAGCAAGAGAGAGAGAGAGGAGAGAGAGACAGAGAGGGAGAGAGACAAAAAAGACAGAGAACAGGAGAGAGAGACAGAGAGACAGGGAGAGACAGAAAGATAGAGAGCAGGAGAGAGAGAGAGAGTCAGAGTGAGTGAAGGAGAAAGAGTCTCCTGCCATGCAGCAGTCTTGGTCCAAGAAGAGGGTCATGTAAGGAGAAGCAACGTAGCCTAGTGGGAAATGGTGTAGCCTAGTGAGAAGCACTGCAGTTTCGTGGAAAGAGCATGGGCTTGGGAGTCAGAGGACCTGGGTTCTAATCCTGGCTCTGCCACCTATCTGCTGTGTGACCTAAAGTCCCTTCCCTTCCCTGTGCCTCAGTTCCCTCATCTGCAAAATGGGGATTAAGACTGTGAGCCCTTCGTGGGTCATGGACTAGATCCAACCTGATTTATTTACACAATAATAACGGTATTTGTTAAGTGCTTACTATGTGCCAGGCACTACCATTACTACGATCACTACTACCACCGCAACTACCACGAAGTAGTGTGGCAGAGTGGATAGGGCCCAGGAGTCAGAAGGTCATGGGTTCTAATCCCAGCTCCACCATTTGTCTGCTGGGTGACCCTGGGCAAGTCACTTCATATATATAATGGCATTTGTTAAGCGCTTACTATGTGTGAAGCACTATTCTAAGCGCTGGGGTGGATACAAGGTGATCAGGTCTTCCCACGTGGGGCTCCCAGTCTTTATCCCCATTTTACAGATGAGGTCACTGAGGCCCAGAGAAGTGAAGTGACTTGCCGAAAGTCACACAACTAACAAGCGGCAGAGTTGGGATTAGAACCCATGACAATAATAATAATAATTTTGGTATTTGTTAAGCGCTTACTATGTGTGAAGCACTATTCTAAGCGCTGGGGTGGATACAAGGTGATCAGGTCTTCCCATGTGGGGCTCCCAGTCTTAATCCCCATTTTACAGATGAGGTCATTGAGGCCCAGAGAAGTGAAGTGACTAGCCCAAAGTCACACAACTAACAAGCGGCAGAGTCGGAATTAGAACCCATGACCTCTGACTCCCAAGCCCGGGCTCTTTCCACTGAGCCACGCTGCTTCTCTGGGCTTCGGTTCCCTCATCTGTAAAATGGGGATTCAGACTGTGAGCTCCACGTGGGACAGAGACCGTATCCAACTTGATTTGCTCGAATTCACCTCAGCACTTAATACAGTACCTGGAGCATAGTAAACACTTATTGAATTAATACCATCATTATTATTATTTTTATAATTACCACTACCACTATTACCAACTCTACCTCCACTACCTGTATAAATGTTTGTACAGATTTCTTACTCTATTTATTTTACTTGTACATATTTACTATTCTATTTATTTTATTAATGATGTGCATTTAGCTTTAATTCTATTTCTTCTGACGACTTGACACCTGTCCCCATGTTTTGTTTTGTTGTCTGTGTTCCCCTTCTAGACGAGAAGCAGCGTGGCTCAGTGGAAAGAGCATGGGTTTTGGAGTCAGAGGTCATGGGTTCAAATCCCGGCACTGCCAATTGTCAGCTGTGTGACTTTGGACAAGTCACTTAACTTCTCAGTGCCTCAGTTACCTCATCTGTAAAATGGGGATTAAGACTGTAAGCCCCCCGTGGGACAACCTGATCACCTTGTAACCTCCCCAGCGCTTAAAACAGTGCTTTGCACATAGTAAGTGCTTAATAATTGCCATTATTATTATTATTATCATTATTAGACTGTGAGCCCACTGTTGGGTAGGGACCGTCTCTATATGTCACCAACTTGTACTTCCCAAGCGCTTAGTACAGTGCTCTGCACACAGTAAGCGCTCAATAAATATGATTGAATGAATGAGTATCACTACTACTATTACCACAACTTCTACTACTTCCCTACTTCCACCATTAGTAATACTACTACTAGTCTACTACTAGTATTGTTACTATTAATAATTATTAATTATTATAATTAATTATAAGTGCTATTATTAGTAATAATAACACTAATAATGATGATACTCCAGCCCCACAGCACTTATGTATATATTCTATTATTTCCCCTTTCCCTAATCTATTTTAATGTAGTCTGTCTCCTCCTGTAGACCATAAGCTCCTTGTGGTCTGATTCGTTCATTTCATTCATTCAATCGTATTTATTGAGCGCTTACTGTGTGCAGAGCACTGTACTAAGCACTTGGGAAGTACAAGTGTCTGATGAATTGTAATAATAATAGTAATAGTAACTGTGGTATTTGTTAAGTGCTTACTATGTGCCAGGCACTGTACTAAATGCCAGGGAGGATTCAAGCAAATTGGGTTGGATAATAATAATAACAATAATGATGGCATTTGTTAAGCGCTTACCATGTGCAAAGCACCATTCTAAGCGCTGGGGAGGATACAAGGTGATCAGGTTGTCCCACGGGGGGCTCACAGTCTTCATCCCCATTTTCCAGATGAGGTAACTGAGGCCCAGAGAAGTGAAGTGACTTGCCCAAAGTCACACAGCTCACGTGGTGGAGCCAGGATTTGAACCCATGGCCTCTGACTCCAAAGCCCAGGCTCTTTCCATTTAGTGATGATGCAGTCCCTGTTCCAAATGGGGCTCACACTCTTCTTCCCCATTTTACAAATGAGGTCACTGAGGCACAGAGAATAATAATGTAATAATAATAATAACAATAATAATAATTATTATTATTATGGTATTCATTAAGTTTTTACTATGTGTTAGGCACTGTACTAAGCGCTGGGGTGGATACAAGCAAATCGGGCTGGACACAGTCCCTGTCCCATATGGGGCTCACAGTCTCCATCCCCATTTTACAGAGGAGGGAACTGAGGCACAGAGAAGTAATTTGCCCAGCCACTTAACTCCTCTGTGCCTCAGTTCCCTCCTCTGTAAAATGGGGATGAAGACTGTGAGCCGCCCATGGGACAACCTGATCACTTTGTATCTACCCCAGCGCTTAGAACAGTGCTTGGCACATAGCAAGCGCTGAACAAATGCCATCATTATTAAGTACCATAATTATTATTATTGTGACACCATGCTGCTTCTGCAGAAAGCTCTTTGCGGGCAAAGTACCTATCTACCGACTCTGTCATATTGTACTCTCCCGAGCGCTTTGTACAGTGCTCTATCTGCAAATTCACTGTGGGTAGGGAATGTGTCTGCTTGTAGTTATACTGTAATAATAATAATGGCATTTATTAAATGCTTACTATGTGCAAAGCACTGTTCTAAGCGCTGGGGAGGCTACAAGTTGATCAGGTTGTCCCACATGGGGCTCACAGTTTCAATCCCCATTTTACAGATGAGGTAACTGAGGCACAGCAAATAATAATAATAATAATAATAATAATAATAATAATAATAATAATAATAATAATAATGGCATTTATTAAGTCCTATGTGCAAAGCACTGTTCTAAGCACTGGGGAGGCTACAAGGTGATCAGGTTGTCTCACGGGGAGCTCACAGTCTTAATCCCCATTTTACAGATTGGGCAAGTCACTTCACTTCTCTGGGCTTCAGTTACCTTATCTGTCACATAGCTGACAGTTGGCGGAGGCGGGATTTGAACCCATGACCTCTGACTCCAAAGCCCGGGCTCTTTCCACTGAGCCCTACTACTACTACTAATAATAATAATAATTGGCATTTGTTAAGCGCTTACTACGTGCAAAGCACTGTTCTAAGCGCTGGGGAGGATACAGGGTGATCAGGTTGTCCCATGTGGGGCTCACAGTCTTAATCCCCATTTTACAGATGAGGTAACTGAGGCCCAGAGAAGTTAAGTGACTTGCCCAAGATCACATAGCAGACATGTGGTGGAGTCAGGATTCGAACCCATGACCTCTGACTCCAAAGCCCATGCTCTTCCCACTGAGCCACGCTGCTTCCCTAAGCCCCCAAGACAGTGCTCTGCACACAGTACACGTTCAATAAGTACGATTGAAGTAACCACTCAATCCATGCCACTGATTTATCACGACCGTCGTTGCAATAATTAAGCATTGAATACTTAACCCACTGAAAACGAAACTCGTCCCCCTCTCCATCCCCACCGTCTTACCTCCTTCCCTTCCCCACAGCACCTGTATATATGGATAGATGTTTGTACATATTTATTACTCTATGCATTTATTTTACTTGTACTTATCTATTTTATTTATTTTATTTTGTTAGTATGTCTGGTTTTGTTCTCTGTCTCCCCCGTTCGCTCCCACGGCTTCAACTATCATCTCTACGCTGATGACACCCAGATCTACATCTCTGCCCCTGCTCTCTCCCCCTCCCTCCAGGCTCGCATCTCCTCCTGCCTTCAGGACATCTCCATCTGGATGTCCGCCCGCCACCTAAAGCTCAACATGTCGAAGACTGAGCTCCTTGTCTTCCCTCCCAAACCTTGTCATCTCCCTGACTTTCCCATCTCTGTTGACGGCACTACCATCCTTCCCGTCTCACAAGCCCGCAACCTTGGTGTCATCCTCGACTCCGCTCTCTCATTCACCCCTCACATCCAAGCCGTCACCAAAACCTGCCGGTCTCAGCTCCGCAACATTGCCAAGATCCGCCCTTTCCTCTCCATCCAAACCGCTACCCTGCTAATTCAAGCTCTCATCCTATCCCGTCTGGACTACTGCACTAGCCTTCTCTCTGATCTCCCATCCTCGTGTCTCTCTCCACTTCAATCCATACTTCATGCTGCTGCCCGGATTATCTTTGTCCAGAAACGCTCTGGACATATCACTCCCCTCCTCAAAAACCTCCAATGGCTACCGATCAATCTGCGCATCAGGCAGAAACTCCTCACCCTGGGCTTCAAGGCTCTCCATCACCTCGCCCCCTCCTACCTCACCTCCCTTCTCTCCTTCTACTGCCCAGCCCGCACCCTTCGCTCCTCCACCACTAATCTCCTCACTGTACCTCGCTCTCGCCTGTCCCGCCACGGACACCCGGCCCACGTCCTCCCCCGGGCCTGGAATGCCCTCCCTCTGCCCATCCGCCGCGCTAGCTCTCTTCCTCCCTTCAAGGCCCTGCTGAGAGCTCACCTCCTCCAGGAGGCCTTCCCAGACTGAGCCCCTTCTTTCCTCTCCCCCTCGTCCCCCTCTCCATCCTCCCGTCTTACCTCCTTCCCTTCCCCACAGCACCTGTATATATGTATATATGGTTGTACATATTTATTACTCTATTTATCTATTTATTTATTTATTTTACTTGTACATTTCTATCCTACTTATTTTATTTTGTTGGTATGTTTGGTTCTGTTCTCTGTCTCCCCCTTTTAGACTGTGAGCCCACTGTTGGGTAGGGACTGTCTCTATGTGATGCCAATTTGTACTTCCCAAGCGCTTAGTACAGTGCTCTGCACATAGTAAGCGCTCAATAAATACGATTGATTGATTGATTGATTGATTCTAGACTGTGAGCCCACTGTTGGGTAGGGACTGTCTCTATATGTTGCCAACTTGTACTTCCCAAGTGCTTAGTACAGTGCTCTGCACACAGTAAGTGCTCAATAAATACGACTGATTGATTGATTGATTGACTGACTGCCATTGCTGTAATTAAGCATTGAATACTTAATCCACTGAAAACGAACAATTTTGTTCATGATGTGCATTTAGCTTTAATTCTATTTGTTCTGACGACTTGACACCTTTCCATATGTTTTGTTTTGTTGTCTGTCTCCCCCTTCTAGACTGTGAGCCCGCTGTTGGGTAGGGACTGTCTCTATATGTTGCCGACTTGTACTTCCCAAGCGCTTAGTACAGTGCTCTACACACAGTAAGCGCTCAAGAAATACGATTGAATGAATGGCACAGAGTAAGTGCTTAACAAATACCGAAATTATTATTATTAATAATAATAGCACACACAGTAAGAGCTCAATAAATAAGACTGGTGAATGAATGATTCCTATTTATAATAATAATGATGGTATTTGTTAAGCCCTTACTATGTGCCAGGCACTGTTCAGTATACAAACGTATTTATTGAGTGCTTCCCGTGTGCAGAGCACTGTAGTAAGTGCTTGGGAAGTCCAAGTTGGCAACATATAGAGATGGTCCCTATCAATCAATCAATCAATCAATCAATCGTATTTATTGAGCGCTTACTGTGTGCAGAGAACTGTAGTAAGCGCTTGGCGCTTACTGTGTGCAGAGAACTGTAGTAAGCGCTTGGGAAGTCCAAATTGGCAACATCTAGAGACGGTGCCTACCCAACAGTGGGCTCACAGTCTAGAAGGGGGAGACAGACAACAAAACAAAACATATTAACTAAATAAAATAAATGGAACAGATATGTACAAGATACAAGATCATCAGGGTGTCCCACATGGGGCTCACAGTCTTTAGCCCCATTTTCCAGATGAGGGAACTGAGGCCCAGAGAAGTGAAGTGATTTGCCCAAAGTCACACAGCTGACAAGTGGCGGAGCCGGAATGAGAACTCCCAAGCCCGGGCCGTTTCCACCGAGCCAAGCTGCTTCTCTTATAATTTTGATACTAGCCAGATCCCTAATAATGATAATAATAATGATGGTATTTGTTAAGCGCTTACTATGTGCAAAGCGTTGTTCTAAGCGCTGGGGAGGATACAAGGTAATCAGGTCCCACAGGGGGCTTACAGTCTTCATCCCCATTTTCCAGAGGTGGTAATTGAGGCACAGAGAATCAATCAATCAATCAATCAATTATATTTATTGAGTGCTTACTGTGTGCAGAGCACTGTACTAAGCACTAGGGAAGTACAAGTTGGTAACATATAGAGATGATCCCTACCCAACAGTGGGCTCACAGTCTAGAAGGGGGAGACAGACAACAAAACCAAACATGCTAACAAAATAAAATAAATAGAATAGACAGGTACAAGTAAAATGAATAAATAAATAAATGAATGAATGAATGAATGAATGAATAAATAAATAAATAAATAAATAAATGAAGAAATAAATAAATACAGTAACAAATATGTACAAACATATATGCATGTGCTGTGGGGAAGTCTTTTAGACTGTGAGCCCACTGTTGGGTAGGGACTGTCTCTATATGTTGCCAACTTGTACTTCCCAAGCGCTTAGTACAGTGCTCTGCACACAGTAAGCGCTCAATAAATACAATTGATTGATTGATTGAACGGAAGGAGGTAAGATGGTGGGGAGGGAGAGGGGGACGAGGGGGAGAGAGGAAGGAAGTGAAATGACTTGCCCAAAGTCACCCAGCTGACAAGTGGCAGGGTCGGGATTCGAACCCATGACCTCTGACTCCATAGACCGGGCTCTTTCAACTGAGCCACACAGCTTCTGGGCCTGTTTGTGGAAATGGGAGTTAGCACTGTGGGCGGGAATCTGGAGGCCTTATCACGGCTGAGCATGTAGCACCATCATGTGGATGGAGAGCCACGGCTCGGCCCGGCTGCCTTCTGGCTTGCAGTGGCCCAGAAGCTTGGCTCACTAGCCAAGGTGGCCAGCTGGCTCCGGCCCGTCCGGGGTGGCGTCTTCCAGCTTAATGTCCGCTGAACTGGCCAAAATGACTGAACTTGTCACCAAGTCGGCAAGTCGCAGCCCAGAAATGGAACAATAAAATCTGCTTTTATATATATATATATATTAATCATTCAATCGTATTTATTGAGTGCTTACTGTGTGCAGAGCACTGGACTAAGCGCCTGGGAAGTACAAGTTGGCAACATAAAAAGATGGTCCCTAACCAACAGCGGGCTCATAGGTTAGAAGAGTTAATATTATTATTATATTATATATTACGATATATTTTTATTATACTATCAAAATAATATAATATAATGTAATATGATATAATATAATATGATATAATATTATATAATATTATAATACAATACACTATGATATAATATAAAATAATATAATATAATGTAATATGATACAATATATAATAATGTAATGTAATGTAATGTAATATAATTTATTAGAAGAGAAGAGAAGATGAGAAGAGAAGAAAAGAGGAAAGAAGAAGAGAGAAGAGAAGAGAGGAGAGGAGAGAAGACAGCAGAAGAAGAGAGAAGAGAAGAAAAGAGAGGAGAAAAACGAAGAGAGGAGAGGAGAGAAGAGAGGAGAGGAGAGAAGAGAGAAGAGAAGAGGAGAGGAGAGGAGAGGGGAGGGTAGGGGAGGGGAGGGGAGGGGAGGGGAGGGGAGGGGACGAGAGGGGAGGGGAGGAGGAGGAGAGGGGAGGGGAGGGGAGGGGAGGGGAGGCGAGAGGAGAGGAGAGGAGAGGAGGGAAGAGGAGAGGAGAGGAGAGGAGAGGAGAGGAGAGGAGAGGAGAGGAGAGGAGGGAAGAGAGGAGAGAAGATGAGAAGAAGAGAAGAGAAGAGAAGAAGAGAAGAGAAGAGAAGAGAAGAGAAGAGAAGAGAAGAGAAGAGAAGAGAAGAGAAGAAAAAAGAAGGAAGGAGAGAAGGAAGGAGAGAAGGAAAGAGAGGAGAGGAGAGGAGAGAAGAGAAAAGAGAAGATGAGAGACGAGAAGAGAAGAGAATAGAGGAGAGAAGAAAAGAGAAGAGAAGAGAAGAGAAGAGAAGAGAATAGAGGAGAGAAGAAAAGAGAGAGAAGAGAAGAGAGGAGAAGAGAAGAGAAGAGAAGAGAAGAGAAGAGAGGAAAGGAGACGAGAGGAGAGGAAAGGAGACGAGAGGAGAGGAGAGAAGTGAAAGAAGATGAGAGAAGATGAGAAGAGAAGAGAAGAGAAGAGGAAAGAAGAGAAGAGAAGAGAAGAGAAGAGAAAAAGAGAGAAGAGAAAAGAAAAGAGAAGAGAAGAAAGAAGATGAGAGAAGAGAAGAGAAGGGAACAAAAGAGAAGAAAATAAAAGAGAAGAAAGGGAAGAGATAAAAGTGAAGAGAAAAGAGAAGAGAAGAGAAGAGAAGAGAATAGAAGAGAAGAAGAGACGAGAAGAGAACAGAATAGAACAGAACAGAACAGAAAAAGAGAGAAGAGAAGAGAAGAGAAGAGAAGAGAAGAGAAGAGAAGCGAAGAGAACAGAACAGAACAGAAAAAGAGAGAAGAGAAGAGAAGAGAAGAGAATGGAAGA